>NC_045697.1:1534274-1759274 GCF_009834535.1 Camelus ferus | reverse complement strand
ACCAGGTCACTCACTGCACCTTCGCAATGAACCATGAGAGAACTGAGATGTGAAAGGATGGCACAGGGTTCGTCCTGTGAGGTGAGTCCGCGGCCTGCACAGCCCTCGCTGAGGTACTTTAGAAACATCCCTCTCTATTCGAGAACGCTCTCCCCTCTGGGTGCTTCTCCTCTTCGGGGGGCCACCTTCATCAGCAATCACTCCTTTAATACATTCAAAAAAGGGCGGTGACAGTTCCTGAGCGGAGCTGTTGTTTTGCTCCATTGCGTGACTGTCCTCAGGGAGACGGGAAAACGTCTGCAACGGCAGCTTCTCCGTCTACGGGCGCGCTGCGCGGAAGGGTGAGAAGAGTGATGGCTCAGCTGTGAAAGGCCTGTCTTCAGAAAAACACAGGCCTCATTAACTCCAGTTTCCTCTCGCTTAGAGAGACAGGGCTCCTGAGCAATCTCCGTGACTTCAGGATAAACCGCCCAGGACTTCACAGAATTTTATCCTGAGAAGGTAAGGTTTTTTCTTTACCTTCCCCTTTATATACCAAACCAAAACTAAAGGCACTGCTCAGACCTCAGATTTACTACATGGCTCATAGTTAAAAATACAGATTCACTCCCTCTTTGAAAAGGTGGAATTATATCTTGACTGGGAAACAACTTAGCGTTTCTTCCGACTGTATCTGTTAAAATCAAATGTTTCTCATGGTGTGAGAATCTTCCAGCACTCTCTACCCTGCTCAGTTACTGGCAAACACGTACAGCCGATGAGAATGCTAAATTAAAACACAGGCTATGATTACTGATTGCCGCCCAGTTAACCTCTTGTGAACGACACGGCCTTCTAACGCTAAAAACGACCATCAGCGCGCATTAAGGGCACCGAGTAAAGCGCCCCTGCTGTCGTGAACACCACACTTACCACCCTGTCGTTCCGTCTTCCTCCCTATCAAGTGACAGCCACTGCCTGTCTCTCTCCACCTTCCAGAACACGCTGAGTGCACAGACGGGGCGAGCCGGTGTTCCTGCTTTGTCCTCCTCCCTCCCGTCCCCACTAGACTTCTAGGCGTCAGCAGTGAACCATCTAAGCAACTGCCGGAGGAGAGGAGGAGGGCTGTGAGACTGGGCCACCCCAGTGGCCCTCGCCCCGCCAGGCCCTCAGGGCCTCCAACTCCGGACGCAGACGCCTGGGCCACCGCCTCCCCACTCTCAACCCTCCTGCAGGCGCGCCTTTCCCGAGGCCGCTTCTTCGTCTTCTCAGCGAGCTCTGTTCCTCCCGCTGCTCCCTCGACCAGTCCGGCTCCTGCCCGCCCCTGCCCCTGCTGCCGTCACCACGCTCAGCCAGCACACGCACCTCGCGTGCTGGGCTCCAGCTGGGGTCTGCCTGCCCACTGCCCTGGCCAGCCCATGAGCTCCCTGAGGGCAAGCCCTGTGCCCCATTCCTGGCCACAGGCTCAAGAGCCGACCATCAGCTAACGCAATCCGCCTCTGCTGCACAAACGAGCTCAGAAGTTAAGGAAGGCTCTGCTTTCTCTGTGCACTCCTCCCTCGCTGACCGGACCTACTCCTGTGACTACCACTTCAGGCAGTTAACCGCCAGCTCTCCCTTTCAGCAGTCGACACTCTCCTAAGTCTGAAGAAGTTTAGTGAGAAGACACTTAGCAGCCTCACCCAGATCTGTTCATTCTTCTTGTCCCAAGATCTTCGGGAAGGTTACACTTCCTGTGCCCAGAAGCCAGCCATCCCGTCTGTGGCCTGGCCCAACAGTCGGGACTTTCTCATGTGAAGCTGGCCACACGGGAGGACATCAGCCCTTCCGAAGGCCCCTCTGCCCCACACGCCCGTAGCGGGGCCTTCCCTGCACCCCCTGACGTCCGTGGCGGCAGCACGGGCTCTCTCGGGCTCCACCTGCAGCAGGAAGAGGGCCCCGCTTCAGAGCCAGCTGTCTAATGACGCGGTTGCTTCGACCTTAGGCCCCCGAAGGGCCTTGTTGTGATATGTAAAGAAGCTGGTAAGATCGGAGACGGACCTGAAGGCAGGGGCCCGGCCCCACTGCTGTGTCGTCAGTCCCAGCGCTCCTGCTGCGGAGGCCTTCCGCTCCCGGCTCAGCCGGCCACGCTTCTGCCCACTCCGAGGCCGCCTGCAAGCACTAGTCTTCTACCCGAAGCCTCCTCCCTGATCCCCACAGAAGGAAGAAAGCCCTCACCACAGCCCGGCAGACCACACCCTGCGTGTGTTATCCTGGCGCTCCCATCACCGGGGAGGCCCCCCGGTCACGGCTCCTGCACCCCACTGGGCTCCACGGCCTCCCGTAAGCAGGAGAGGGCCTCCGGCAGAAAGCGGCAGCAAAGTCCCTGGAGCACGGCAGTCAGGTCCCAACAGTTAGAACTTACTGTCCAAACAAGCAAACAGAAACACCTGGCTGCCTGACTCAGGAAGCCTCCGCTCGACAGCCTGCCTGCGGGCGGTGGGGACTGAGCAGAGGCAGCCACGTGAGGAGCCCGTTACCCAGCAGAGCAGACTGTTCTCTGTGCTGGTCCCCACAGTCCAAACAAGGCTACTTTTAAAGAACAAAAGGAGAAAAGAAACTCTCGCCTCTATTTAATCACTATTTAGCGCAGAGGTTAAACCGCCCTGGTGCTGCCTCATGACTTCTGAGGGGGACAGCGCCTGACGCTGTGTGAAGGCGGCAGTTTCACAAGACGACTTCACTCGCTAAAAAGACACGGACGCTTGTGCTGTTAGGAGGAAAGCTTCATCATCGAGTGGGGCAACATTCTTACCAGATTATCGAGCATCCGCATGAGGGCTTCAAACTCCTGCTCACCAATCTGCCACTGGGGAGTTGACCCGCTGCCCTCCGCGGCCGGAGACCCAGCGGGGCGGGACTTGGCTTTGTACTTCTCGGGATCCAGGAGGACTAAGTTGTCTGGCCCTCCTGCACTGGCCAGAGTGCGAACCTTTTCCAAAACAAGCAAACACTACAGTTGGCATTCCTTACTGAGCAAGCAGGTCAGAGGACTATGAGAGATCACTTCAAAAGAAATGCAGGTTTCAAAAGAAATCATCAGAGTATAAGAATAAAAAATGTTAAGTGGATATTGGTAGGCCAATCACAAGGTTATTTTCAGGTTTTCTTTGGCATGAAAAATACTGGCCACTCCACTCATACCTGGAGGAAAAATGGGAAAACAGAGCACCGTTCAAGGTCGTAGGAAGGAGACTGGGGGCTGCATTACCAACCAGACGCAGGTCAGAGCGACCGTGAGGAGAGCATGAACCTGGGGTGGGGCAGCCCTGGCATCAGCAGCACTCACGGCGATGAGACCGTGGCGAGTCTCTACCTCTCTGTGTCAACTTGTTCGAAAGGAGTGCCGAGAGGGTCAAGTGAAACACCATGTGCCAGCTTACACAAAGGCCCTGACGCCAGGGCTAGTGCACACTAGTGCTCCACGAATGGAAGTGACTTACGAATTTGAAAAATAAAAAGTGAGAAATGAAAAGCCCATGGTCATCTGCCAACTTAAACCAGTGAAGTGGCATTTTCCAGAAGCAGGAGCTCACTCCTGGCAGAGAGACTGCTCAAAGGCCACTCCTGCAAAACAAGCAGCAAGAGGCTACGAGGACCCCCACACCTGCACACACGACCAGCGGGCGGGGCGGCCACCACCCACCTGGATCTCACACGCAACCACGAGGTTATGGATGTAATAGAAGGCCTCCTCCACACTCTCGCCAGCGGACACCAGCCCGTGGTTCCGGAGAATGAGGACCTGAAGGAGGAAACGTGAAGGCTCTGTGGACCCAGAGGCAACAAGACGCACACGTTCTCCTCCTTTCTTCCATAAATTTAAATACCACATTAGATGCGCACTGACCTTGCTTTTAGGCCCCAAATTTTTCTGAATTAAAACTTTTTCTTCCTCATCAACCAGAATCCCATGATAATCATGATAAGCCACTTCTCCAAGGGAAAGTGCCTCTGGGGAGATTGGCAAGAGGCCGCACTTCATCGCAGAGACCTGGAGAGCAAAGGGACACCACAGGTGACCACAAGTCAGGGGCTACACGCCGACGGTGACACAGTGAGTTCTCCCCTTGAAGAAATGAGAGGGAATGTCCTTCACCTGCTCTCTATTCAGAACTAGATGAACCATGAACTCAAGAAAAACCTCACTTCTGGGCTCACTACCAATCTACATTTAAAAATCAAAGCCACCACGCTGTCAAGGAGGGCCTCAAAAGAAACTTCACATCTTTCTGGATTTGTCCCACACTGATCATGAAGGCCAAGTGAGCTCGGATTTAATGATAAGATGAGCCCTGGCCGACTGCGAGGAGGGACAAAGGCTTCCTCTGAATGAGGCGTCTCTGAAGTGCGGCAAGGTCTGTGTGCACTTTTCATCTGAGGTTGTAGGTGAGACGGAGATACCTGAAAACCAGGTAAAAGCAAATGTCTGAAAGCTGCAGGGCCACCACATTGTGCGATTTCTCTGCACTTACCTAAGCAAAACCTTCAAGTGTCCACGTAGCCCACTTGCCTTCCTTAAGTCCCCAAACTGACTTCAGACTAGGCTAATTTTAAAGGTCTTCCATTTAGACTAACAGGCTCCAGAGATTCAAATAATATACGTGTAAATGTAACAAGTCTATACAGAAAAGCTAACCTAAAAAGGCACTGCCACAGAAAAGGCGATACCGTATTTAATTCCTTTCCAAGTATCAGCCTTTCCATAAGAAGAAATTTCCTTATAAAGTAAAGGTTATGTTGATAAATTTCAAAACAAATTACATGCTAGCTAACAGTAGTAACCATATCCTCAAAGGTACCTCTAATGGTTCTTTAAAATACATGGATTTCTTTTGTGGGGGAGGGGGCACACTCCTCTGAGGTTGGAAAAGCATGCGTTATTTTAGGGAACAAATCACATCGCTTGGAGAATGATGTATCTAATAACACTGATGCTGACATCAAGGACCACAGCTTCAAAGTAAAACACACAAATCAGACCTAACATTCATCCAAACCACCCAAGATCTGTGACATTAAAACGCCAAAACAGACTAAAATTCAGTACTACTTAATCAATGAGGTCATCTGCCAAACAAGCCTAGAAAGTCACTCAAGCATAAAGCTGTGGTAAGAAGCAATTCTAGACAGTTCTAGAGTGTTTCGCTGTCACAAACCTGCACCAACAAGCAGAAAGTGCACTTTCACACCGAGGGTCTGGGCCTCAGGGTGGCCTGTCTGCACCAGAAGGGCCCGGCTCGGTGGCCAGAATGGCAGGCCCCCGGTGAGCTCTGGGCTCGGAGGCCAAGCCCTCTCACAGCCGCACCGTCCGTGCCCTCCTCCCCCTGCCTGCTTCTTACCCTCCCCAACCACGACGCAGCCCGGGTTCCGCCACCGCCAGGCAGACCGCTTTGGGGAAGCTGGCCAGGTTGGTGTCTAGGCCTCCACCTCTCCATCGCATGCCTGGCTCCCTCCCCAAGCCCGTCAAGCACGCCCAAGTCTCCCGCATCCCACTAACCCTTCCCTGAGCCCAGAGCAGCCTCTACCCGCCCCGCCACATCTCCCACCTCCCTGCTTTCCTTCTGCGCCCCCCAGTCTTCAGCCCACCAAAATCTGACTTCCACCCGTACCTTCATTTTCTAACTGTTAAGTCTTAAGGACGTTTTCAGACTTACGACAGGCTTTTCAAAATTAGATAGTAAATGGACTCCTTAAAAATATATATATTCTTCTTAGAAAAGTCAAACATGGTGAGCAAAAAGAATTTTTTTTTAATTCAACAAAATGAGGCTTATGGACTCGTCGCAGCAAGAGAGAGCAATTCAGAGGAAGCGTGAAGCGCGGCTCAGGGGACAGCTTTCATGCGGAAGCCCGTCCAGGGCAGCACTCACCGCAGCCCCTGCCGGCGTGTGGATGTGCACAACACACTTCACGTCCGGCCGTGCAGCGTAAATTGCAGAATGCAGCGTGAAGCCAGCCTGATTGACCCCCAGGTTAGTGCTTCCACGATCTACTACATCTCCTTGTAGGTTGATTTTAACCTGGAATAAGAAAGCAACATTTCTAAATCTCAAGAGGATTTCAAGTTAACCTAACTGGAAATTACTTAAACCAGTAACATTACAACTAATTTTAAAGGTTTCCGCCTGAGTTAATCACACAGAACACAGACTTTTCCCTCTTTCTTGGGTTTTATATGTCTGGTGGGAGTAGATAGTATTTAATTACCTAATATGACCCCCACACACAGATGCCCAAGCAGAGAAGGACATTCTTACCAAACTGGATGCAGTCACTTCACTGTAGAGAAGTCCAAACGGTACGATGAGGAAGTGTTCCTGCTCAGAGCTCACTCTGGTCTGTGGGGAGAATTACTGAGTCAGCTCCAAAATCCTACTGCAGTTACCTGCATCTCTTTCAGCTACAAACTCATGGGGCTTTTTGTGAGCCTTAAGTGAGCTCCATAGGAATGCACTTAAATTCAGTGCCTGTCACAAAGCTAAGAGGTATTTAAACCTTCCTATCATGATGCTGCAGTAACTATCAGGTACACAAAGTGCGTCCTGATCACATTCAAGGTAATTTATAAGATTATTTATGATGAAGAACCATCTGGTGGCTACCAAACCAGTATCGTGTGCAAAAAGGAGTTCCTCCTCAGGTGTGTAGTGATGGAAAGTCAAAACTTACTTTCTAAAAGTCAAGACAGGTTTCCTTGTAAGTACTCAAACCCTGTGAGACAGTGAATAATCATTAACCATGACAACCGAGAGACAGTCCTTCCTTACCACCTGATAAAAGTCTCTGCACACCACACCCTCTCCCCTGGCTTGTTTCTGTCTTCCACAGTACACTCTTCTCTCTACACTTCATTCAAGACAGATCTGACACATATTACAGAGCTGGGCTGGACACTAGCCATACAGCGGGAACAAGAGTCCTGCCCTCACAAAAATTAAGTCTGATTTTTTATGATGATTTTTGGATAAACTTAAAAGACTTCAAAAACTATCAGGTTGGAACACTACTGGCAGAAGAATTCTAACTAGAGTCGGGTAAGTGGAATTCACTGTTTACTGAAAAGGCCTCATGGTGTTTAGTCCAGCTTTCTAACCAGCAGGATGACTTCCTCTGCAGAGGCCCAAAGAGAAACACACACTGGAGCCTGCCTGGACAGCTGCAGTGACGGGGACGCTCACTACGTCCCCACGTGGCCTGCCCACTTCTTCATGCAGCAAACAGCCGCTGAGGCCTGCAACACCCTGGGTGCTGGGGCACAGCAGTGAACAGGGAGCAGCTGGAGAGACCTGACCATCAAGAGGCGCCCTCCCCTGGCTCTGCTGCGCTTGGCGGAGCGGACCCGAGTCTGGCTAGGTAACACCCCTCATCTCCTGTCTCTGCAACCACAAATGTGGCTTTTTGGGTTATGAGTTTATTTATTTGTGTTTGTTTCTTTGGATTCCACACATAAATGAGGTCATGCAATATTTGTCTTTCTCTGACTTATTTCATTTGGCATAATGCCTTCACGGGATATCCATGTTGCTGCAAATGGAGAATTTCCCTGTTTTTTTATGGTTGAATAGTAAACTGCTGGCTGTGTGTATATATGTCTTGATCTGTGTGTGTGTGTATACCTACACACACAGAGATGTCCACATATGCGTGAATGATAAAATCGCTTTTCCTCTGTACTCATCTTGGTAGAGACCTTGCCGTCTCCACGTCTCGGCTGTTGTAAACAAGCGTCACTGGCCATGCAAGTGTACGTGATTATTCAGGATAGTGGCTTTGTTTTGTTCAGACACATGCCCAGAAGCAAGACTGCTGGTTCATATGGTAGTTCTGTTTTTAATTTTTTGAGGAACCTCCATCCTGTTTGTCATAGTGGCTGCACCGACTTACACTGCCACCAACAGTGCAGTCTCCTTTCCTGGCGAGCATTTGCTAGTTCTTACCTTTTTGTTAAAAGCCGTTCTCTCAGGTGTGAGATGGTATCTCCTTGTGGTTCTGATTTGTAATTACCCAATGATTTGTAACATTGATTTCCCTGTCATGTGCCTATCGGTCATTTGTAAACCTTTGAATAAATATCCATTCAGTTCCTTACCCGTATTATAATTTGATTAACTGCCATTGAAATGTATGTTTTTAAAAAATACAATCTCAGCATTAACCCCTTATCTGACATGTGATCCCTTTCATTTTGCCAGCTGCTTCTCCTCCGCTAGAAGCGGAAGCCACTCAGTCTGACGGAGTCCCTCCCGTTTACGTCTGATCTTGCCGTCTGCGCTCTAGGCGTCACACACAGTCCCACACACACACAAAACGAAACAAAAACACTTCCAAGATCAATGTCCAGAAAAGCTTTCTCTATATTTCCTTCCAGGAGGTTTACTGTTTGAGGTCTTACATTAGGCCTTTAATCTCTCTTGAATTAATTGATGTGAGTGGTGTGAGACACAAGCATAGATTCCCTTTATTTCTGCCTTCAGTTTTTTATTAACGTCTTACAGTTTCCAGTGTAGACATCTTTCGCGTCCTTGGTTAAATTTATTCCTACTTTGTTTATTGTTTTTATGCTATCATAAAGGGACTGTTTTCTTCCTTTTTCAGTTGTTTGGAAATGCAACTAATGCAAATACCACAGATTCTGCACGTTGACTTGGTGTGTGCAACTCCCCTGAATCGCTGATGGGATCCCAAGGTTTTGGTGGAGTTCAGGTCTGCTGGTTTCCTACTGGCTCTGTCCGGGTGGTCTGGTCATTGCTGCGAGCGGTCACTGCACTGCTTCTCGTTTCTCCTGCGAGTTTGGGTATTTGCTTTACCTCATTAGGTGTGAAATCCAACAGCTGAGTTGTGTTTGTGAACGGTTATCTTGTAAAGGCATGTAATTAAAGTCTTTACCTTTCTAAAATTTTAAATTTTATTTTTTGCAGGGAAAAAAAAGCTCTCTCACACAAGCAGAAATCTGTCTCTAGTGTACAGCACAGAACAGGCTCTATACCACCCCCTCCCCAGTTTAGTTCTTAGACACCTGACCCTGTTCTGTCTCCTCCAAGCCATCTCCACGCAGAAGCACACTGTAACTCGATCCACAGTCTCGGAAGACCTGAGTTAAAATCCTGGCTCTGCCAGAACTGACTGTGCTGCTCTGGGGACCCTAGGCTCCTGGTCTCCTTACCCACAAAGTGGGGATGAAAGGGGCTTACGTTCACAATGAAGTTCTCAACAAATGTCGTTTCCCGACTGTTACTACCGTTGGTGGCTGCGGGAAGGCGACTTCTGTGATGCCCATTGTCTGAAAGTCCCCACTGTCCAGGTCTCTGCTCGTCCCAAGTTGTTCCAAAAGTATACGTGTTTCGACCTTTCCCCCAAACATCTCCCCGTTAATTGTAAGTTAGCCAGGTTTTTTATTTCTAAAGCCAGTTCTTTTATTTAAAAAGTAAGCTGATCTTTTTAATTATATAAATTAAAACTATGCAAAATTCCCCAATTCACAAACTGGGTCAAAACAAAACTTAAACAAAGAATTACTCTGTGTATTTACTGACTAGGATGAAGAAAAATAAGGTTGAAAATAGCTGAAAATTAAATGCCAAGTACTTTTCCTTGTTTTTAGTTTTTATTTTGAAACATACATGTAGAAAGTATTTAGAAGGTATATGCACAATTTAAGTATAATAATAAATCAAACACCCTTTTACCTTTCAACCAGATTTAGAAACAAAATAAATCTCATTCTTCTGGAGCTGTTTCTTCCCTCGCAATAACCCAGACGTAACCACTATCCTGTGTTAAGCATTTTCTTTCTTTTCTTTACAGTTTTATCTTACATATATTCATCCCTAAGTAACATAGTGCTTAACTTTTATCTGTTTATAAACATCATGTAATTAGAATCATACTGCATGTATTTTTCAGTGTTTTTTTTTAAAGCAATGCTATGGACATTTTGCACCTGTCTCCTAGTGCACATATGCAAGCTCCTTAGGGCAAGAAACTAGGCGGTGAAGCCAAGTTATTCTCCAAAGAGACTAATTAAATGCACACTCCTGCTGGTAGCCTATGACGGTTCTGTGCCTCCACAACCATCTTTTCTAAAATTAAAATCTGGTGTCTGTGAAATGGTATCCACTGTGGCTTTAACTTATAACTTCCTGGTGACTAATGAGCTGAGCAGCATTTCATTTCTTCTTCCTCTTCAGCTTCAGATTTTACTCCACCAACAACTTTTCGTTTTCATAGGGACGTACTGCCTTTTAAACCTTCCACAGGCTGGGCAGCCAACACCCCTCTTCAGGGAAGGGCGGGACCAGAAAACAGACACTGGCAGCTAACGTTAGACTATAACTGCTGTTCACTGCTACTGGGGCCTCACTGTGTAAGACTGCACAGTAAATCTTCTCAAATTTTTGCTGAAATGCTCACAGGAAAGCTTACAGCACAACCAGTGCCACACATGCTTTGTGAAATCAATATTCTTGATTTGTTTTCTTCTTGATTTTGGTCTTCTCTGAGTTTTCTATTTCTCAGTATTCTTCTTTCAGCTCATCCGACTTGCTTTTGCTTTCAGAAAGCACTCCTGTTCAATCCACAGGCAAGAACGTGCTGCTGCTCTGCTGCTGCCTACACACTCTCCTACCTTCCTCAGGCTAGAAAGTCCGTCTACAGTATTCTTTTGTTCTTTATTGAAACAAAGAAAACTTTCTTGCTGCTAGGATCGTCCTCATGTGGGGCTGAGATGTCGGCAGGGACCACCCCGGTGCCATCCTCAGGGCGCACACCCCAGCTGGGCGTCTCCACGGGAGCACCAGAAATGCAGGATGTGAATGCGATATTAAGACTCTCAAGTTTTTTCATTATGATAGATAATGCTACAATATATTTATATATCATGTTTCTTTCTTTGACTTACTTCCTTAACATATATTTCCAAGAGTGAACTTAACAGATCCGCATATTTTAATGGAAAAAGCATAAAATGTACAACTTTCTGAATCTGAAGCAAAAAGAACAAAGTGCAAAATACCACTGTAAAATGGAAAGAGAGGAGGACACGTCCCCGCTGGACCAGCACTGGTCGCACTGTGTGTCTTCCCATGTCTAATGCCCCTGCTCTGTGTACAAGGAAGAAACTCTAACGTCACAGATCTTAAGGTCACTCTGAACGCCAGTTACACCCAACTGGGTGTCTCTGGCAAAGATCCCTATCCCATGTCCCCAAAAGCGCAGGACACTGGTCACAAAGGCGGGCTCCAGACCACCACCTCAGACGTTAGCGTCCCTTGGAGTCCAGAACGGAGCTGAATCCAACATTCCACTGACACCAAGAGGCCCTGAGGGATGGAAAGGCCTTGCCATTAGCTAAGTGCCCCGAAGAGAGGAAGCCCTGCTTGCATGCTAACGGGACGTCGCCCAAAGCGTCTCTAAACCCAGTGCACTCTTAAGACAGTGATGTAACTCAGACAATCCTCTCCAATCCTCCAGCACTGCTAACACTCTAAAATCCCTTTAGCAGAAAAAATGCCTACTGCCCTCTTTCAAAACCGGGCACAATGACCTGTTAGCACTATTTGGTTGCACTGACAAATATTGTTAATATTTCTTTTCCATTAAGTCTGCATGATAACATCTAGATTGTGAAACCAAAAAAAAAAAAAAAAAAAGGGATGCATAAATAGTTTAAAACTTTTTTCTTCCCCTAAGATTCTCTAGTTTACAGATATAAGAAATATTTTTAACAACTTGAATTTCTTTTTTACTCAGCGTTAAGTCCCAAACAGATCACTTACAGAAAAGTAAACCTGAATTAACGTTTTAATTCTGCCAAGTCCTAAATAATTAAAGGGGAAAAAATTACCAATTTAACCAATTCAAACTTACTTAGATAGCACTCATAACAGGACTAGTAGCGAACAACACTTTAAGAGTTCCAAAGAATGTGAGACTGTCATTAAAGCCAAGGGTTACACTTCCAATCACAGCTGTAACATTTTCAAGGAACTAATTTTTAGGCAACCACTCACACTGTATCTCTCCATGGAGCATGCTGTCAAGTAAACTTAGCCACAGGGGCCAGTGACTTTCAAGAAGCCACGAGGAAGAGAGCCAGCACTGGTGGTCGGCTAACTGGACCCACTGACCAAATACCAAAAGTCACCATAGAGACCCTGTATGATAACTTTACTGGAGCAGAATATCAGTTCAACTGGAGATTTCGCTCCATCATTCCATCCAAGAGTTCACCGTGTGCCTACTCTGTGTCCAGAGCAGTAACTGGTCCTGGGGATACACACAGAGGCTCCCTTCCTGGAGCTGCTGTGGACGACATGGAGACGGGAGACAGGTAGTGTACAGTGTGGCTGAGGGTGACTCTGGGGGGGAATAAAGCAGGTGTGCTGGGGTGGGGGCAGCATTCTACAGCAGGACAGTGAGGACACGACAGGCTCGGGTCTGCATTTTGAAAGGTTAGCCTCAGCGGCAGCGCAGAGCACACACAGGGGAGGATGACACGGTGTCTCTGGCAGAGATCCCCGTCACGGCAGAAGACAGGGCACTGGCCACAAAGCTGGGCTCCAGACCACCACCTCAGAGGGTCAGCCTTCCTTGGAGTCCAGAACAGAGCTGAACTAGGCATCGCTGGTCATGAGCCCACGTGTGAAAAGCACCTCCCACGTGTGTGTTGAGTACGGAGAAAAAGTAAAACAATCTCAACAGCTGTTAATGCTGCTTATCTCAAGGGGACTAAGAGTACCGGCAGGGTCATGGCTTCTTCAGACACCTGTGCAAGGTGCGCTTGCTACAATCAGCAGGCACAATATTAATATTTTTAAATAACCAATAAAATTAATTAAATTAAAAAATAGAGATTGTATCGAGTTTTAAAGTCCAAGGAAGGAAGCAGTTCAAAGAAAGAGGCCACCTCCACAAGAAAGGAGAGGGGACAGGAGGGGAGGGGAGGCGAAAGCTAGAAAGATGACAACGCATTAGGAATCTAAAAAGGCGGGAGGGGAAGGAATCCCAAGCCAGGAAACAAACTCTGGCCTGTAGGCAGGAGGCAGGACAACCTAAGAGGTGGCGGGAGTATAAAATGGGTACAGACATCAGTAAAGAGCCCCCTTCTCTCTGTGACATGACACGGTCATCTGCTGGGAGGAGGGGGTCAGCAGTTTCCAAGAAAGTAGAGGCAGCAGGGAAGCGTCAGTGAGCATGTAAGAGGCGTCCAACAGTGGCCAGGCTGTCCTGGGGATCCACCTGAGACAGGCTGTGCCTCTGCGGAGAGAGCCAGCGGGCTCTGCTGTGAAGCCCTCCGCAGCGGGATGTGGCTGCTCAGGTGCAGGGAGGAGCGATGCCTTACTGGCAGAGGGCTACTGAAACGACGGGCCACGAAACCCAAGCGGGGCAACGCAGGGAGAGGAGGCGGGCTGGTGGGCCGAGACGCGGAAGGGAAGATCCACCAAGGCAAGGCCCGTCCCCTTCAGTGAAATAACCCCAGAGTCAGCACCACGCTGGGTACAGAGCAGTCAGTATTTAAAGCTCATTGCAGGGACGAGCCAAAGAAAACAGAGGCCCTGATAATGCTGAAAAGTAGTGAAAACTGGATTAGCTGAAGGAAAAAAGTAAGTGTAAGACACAGACTTTGGTCAGAGTAAGAAAGAAAACATTTTCACTCATGGCTTTTCAGGCATAAAGAGAATTTTAGGAACTGTCTATAATTTAGTAAGCACATTTATTAGGTTAGCATGTAAGAAAGGAAGTTTTTAAAGAACTACCGCTCTCAATTTTTAATTCAAACAGGCTAATTTTCAGATTACTGCATTCTGCAGTCAGGAGTGAAAAGGAAGGTGTTCCAAGATCTGCTTCCGCTCAGCCAAACTCCCTCTTCTCCTGAGCAGAAAGAGGCGGTGGTGCCAGACACACGGTGCCCCATTTACCGTTCAGTTACTGCTCCCTCAGTACTCACTGTGATGTGATTGTAGATAAGCTGCGACCATCCAAAGAGATCCGCTAGTCGGTAAAGGGCCGCCAGTTTACACCGCAATAACTTCTCCCCTTTGTCATAGGCAATAGAATCTGATCCTCTAAGGTCATTCACAGGAGTCACCATACCGAGACCTGAAATAAAGAAAAACAAGGCTCAAAGATTTAATATTCCTTATCAAATGTAAATCAAGTAACGGTTGAGATATTAATCATCCCATAAAAGGTCATAAGGTAACTCTCCAAAACATCAAAGACTATTTCATAAAGACCATGTTCCCGCACGTTAACATAATTAAGTGAGAAATCAATACCAAAAAGGCAGCAAATGTGTGAGCTGTGGCTCAAAGCAACACCTAGAAGGGAATTTATAGTATTAAATACGTATTAGAAGGAAGGGTTTTAAAAAATGATCTAGGTTTCTACCTTATTGAAACTAGAAGAGGCTTAGCAAAGTTCCAAAGTAAGAAAAAAGAAACTATACAGATAAAAACAGCAATCAAACAGAAAAATACAGAAAATCTGGTTTAATCTTGAAAATATTAACATCAAAATAAAATAATGGAATGAAAAACAAAACAAAATGAAATAGAATATACCTCTCGCCAGACTCATCATAAAAACGCACCAAAGAAAGAAATGGCCAACATGGAGAAGCAGAGAGGGACAGCGCTGCCACCCCACAGACACTAAAAGGGTAATAACGGAGTAGCAAGAACATCCATGCCAGCGACCCCTGAACTTAGATGAAACAGACAACGTCCTTGAAAGACATCAGTAACCAGAGCTCACTCCAGAAGAAACAGACACCCTAACCAGCCCCATTGCCACTACGCTGAATCTGCTGCTAAAAATATTCCCATAAAAAACCCAGGCCCAGATGACTTCAGTGTAAACTCTGTCACATATTCAAGGAAGACGTAGTGCCAACTCTACACAAGTTCTTCCAGAACAATTTCCAACTCATCTACCTGCCCAGCGTTACCGATACCAAAACCACACACAGACATTACACTACACAACAGTACAAAAAAAAAAAAAAGACCAACATCCTCCATGAACACACACTACAAAAACTTAACAAAGTTTTAGCAAACAATCCAGCAAAATATAAAAAGAGTAACACCTCATGACTTAGGGGCTTAACCTCAGAAATGCAAGGTTGGTTCAGAATTCAAAAACCAATCACTATAATCATGTCAAACTAAAGAAGAAAAACCATGGGATCATCTTAACATGCAGAAAAAGCATTTCATAAAACTCAACATCCGTTCAGGATAAAAGCTCTCAGTAAATTAGGAACAGAAGGGAATAACCTCAACTTGATAAGGGACATCTACAAAAAGCCTACCACTACCACCAAACACAATGATGAAAGACAGACGTTTTACGGCCAAGAGCAGGAACAATGCGGGGATGGACACCCTCGCACTTGCACTGGATGTTGTACTAGGGATTCTGACCAGCGCTAGGAGGCAAGAGGGAGGAAAACAAACAGAAATGTGTATACTGGAGAGGAAGAAACAAAGTATTTGACTGCATGACCCTATCTGGTCACGACACAATTACCCTTGTTATATATTGCTAGATTTGATTCTTTTAACTCTGAACTGTCTCACGCATACAGAAAAGTACAGAGAAAATACAAAGAACCACATACGTATAATCTTGATTCAGCATATAAATCCTCTACTTCAGCTCTTTAATTTTTTCTTTCTTTTTTTAAATACATTTTTATTGAAGTATAGTCAGTTTACAATGTGTCAATTTCTGGTGTGCGGCACAGTGCTTCAGTCATACATGAACATACATGAATTTGTTTTTCATATTCTCTTTCACCATAAGTTACTACAAGACGTTGAGTATGGTTTCCTGTGCTACACAGTAGAAACTTGTTGTTTACCGGATTTTGTGAGAATCCTCCTGTATTTCGAAACAAGAGACACTCTGCCAGAGCTCAGAAGGAGTTCTGTGCAACGCAGTGGGTTTGTGGATGTAATTCTTGGTGTATTTGTGGGACAGGGTGAGCTGTGACACTCTTTACTTCTCCATCTTGGCTCCTCCCCCATCTCTTTAATTGTTTAAATTGCTTTTTAGAAGATTTTTCAGAGGATGGTGGCAGTGGAAGTACAGTTTTTGAATCTCCTTAAATAATCTCTATCCCAACCCTGCAGAAAATAACTAGAGCAATCAGGGTAGCAAAGCTGAAAACCCAGGGATGCATCTGCAACAGAACTAGGTAACAAGGTGGGCCCATGAAGCTGAACACATAAGCAGGGGGGCTGACACAGAGCGAGTGGTTTCAGCATCCGTGCAGGAGGAAGAAGGAAACCGTGGACCATCTGCCAAACCTGAGACTCCCGAAAGAACCAACAAGAACTCAGAGGACCAAACTGAGAATAGCAGCCGATACCAAGAGGCGTTCTGCAACATTTTAACCCTTAAAAGTTCTCTAAACTAACCACCCGAAACAGTCTTTCAGCACAAAGGCTCACACTAAGAAATCTGTGTAAATTAGAACCTAAACTGCATAGCACAGGACTCTGGGGGGAAGGGGAGGGGAGGGGAAGGGTGGGGTGGAGTGGGAAGGAGAGGAAAGGTCCAGATAAAAGCCAGGGAGGTGGACAGAACCTGATCTCATAAAACAAGCTGCCATATTTTTAGCACTACACAAAAACGACAGAAGAGGGAGCTCTAGAGCCAGGACTCCGGACCAGACTACTCCAGGAAAACTAACTTCCGGTAAAACTGAACAGAAAAACATCAAGATCAAGTACCACACAAAAATTACTTAAAGAAAAAAGGGCAGAATCACATTCCTACAGGTAATGGAAGCACACAAGAAAGACATGTCCACAAAACAAATGAAAACTATAACCTAGTATTTCAATAAAGTTGAAGGTACTAATAATAAAAGATCTGAAAAAAGTTAATATAATTAGAAAAATTCAGAAGCGTGGGCTGGAATGTTAAGGAAATCAGATACAAATGAAAAAATAATTGTAAAAATACTAAATTCAAAGTAGAAGAAAGGGAAACGAAAAACTTTTTAAATCACAAAGAAATGAAGAAAATGATAAAATGGATTTGGGAAAAAGTGCAGTTAAAGAAGGCAAAGAAAATCCAACATGCATATAACAGGAATCCCTGAAGAAGGAAACAGAAGCAAGGGAACCGAATACATATTAAAAGCCAATTCAAGAAAACACTGCTAAAATAAGTAAGATTTGGAAGGGCCTGTCATCGGAGAAAATCAACCCAGAAGGACCGACACTAAGACATATTCCAGTAAAACTGCTGGCTTTAAAGAAAAAGAAAAACAGTGTGAGCATCCAGGAAAAGAGATTAAGTAACTTAAATGGAAAGACTGTCTTCAAATTCTAATAGCAAAGCTTTGGGCCAGAAGAAAATGAACCCTGTATTTAAGACACACAAAATAAGAAAATGTGAGCTGACGACTTTATGCTCAAACTTAGTAAACCAAATTCACACCGACATATAAAGGCCACAGTGCAGGAGCTCAGAGTCACTTCCACAAGTGTTTTCTGAGAAATCCACTATAAAAGGAGCTTCAGACAACCAAACTGACTAGGGGTCAATGGTACAAGGCCTGGTGGTGAGCATTAAATACAGATTTTTTACAGAGTTAAGTTAGTAATTATAACACTACATGAACGTTATAAGGGAAGGCCATAATATGTAATGGTTATATGCTCTGACAACACAGGATATAATTATTTTAAAACATGAAGAAAGAACATATTATTGGTATGGTGTTGGTATGATGCGTGCTATGTGGGAAAAAGCAGTGAGTAATTACGTACTATTCTAATCTTGTTATTCTTGGTGTCCTGGAGAACAAGAATACTTGTTGTAGAAGAAAGGAAGACATAAATGTTGGATGGAAGAGGTCAAAGTAAAAACCTCTTAGAACTGAATGTTAATTTAAATTATAATCCTAGTATATCAATACAGTATACAAATCATAAGGTAAGATGCATTTTTTAGTTCTATCCAACAAAAAGGCCTAGATAGAAAGACTAACTAGTCAGTAGCAATGAGCACTCCTAGCACCCAGACTAAAATTTCATTTCTCACAAAAAGAAACGAAGGTTTCTTAGAGAAATGGCTGATTCCAGATCCTCACAGGAGATGGCCTGAACACTACCAAAGACTACTGGGCTCAGGAGTCAACCCGGACAGACGCCCATCAGTCAAAGATGGGACAGCGTGAGCAGCACCAAAAAGGGTAACTGCAAAGTTCTGACACAATTAAATACATTTAAATCGATGAGTTCAAAATGATACTAAAAAATTACAGTAACTGGTCACTTTAGAAGGATGACAGGAAACCAACTTCTCATGTTACAAAGAACTACCTTTTGCATACAGACCACACCACCAGGTAACCAAGACTTGGCTGACAGGAAGTTTCCTTTCATGTGTGGGTTGAGGGCTTCTCAGCAGACCACAGCGAGGCAGCCGCTCTGCTACATGTGCAGCTCTGACCAAGAAGCAGGTCACCTGCAGATGGTTTAGCACCAGGTTCACAGCAAGCACGTGTTGAGTGACAGGGAAGGAGGCGGCCCCCTTTCTGGCCACGTCCCATTTCCCAAGGAAGCTTCTCTTTACAGAAATATTCTAATTAATAAATACAGAACAAAGGGAAACAACTGAAATAGCACCATCCTGGGACCTTTAGTGAATTGAGAGGCCTGGGCACTGAGCAGCAACGGCTGCTACAACACAAGGGACGCACCTATGTGAGAACTACGAGCGCAATGCTGCCTGCAAAGCAGGGCCTGCCAAAACCTGAACCCAAACACAGCCAAGCTTCTAGAGCCAACTACCAACTACTGCGAACACAAAAGACAAAAGACCTCGTCAGCACCACGGACAGGGAACCAGCAAAACCCAGACTAGAAAACTGTAGGTCAACAAATCCATTTTCTTTAAAGAGTGAGGAGAAAAAGAAATGGAGGGGCAACTTGTAACCTTAAAAATGCTTAAGAGACATTAAGTAAAAATAGACAAACACTGAAGCATAATATTTAGGGATGACCATTTGGGTGATAAAACCACAAAGAAAAGCAAGGCACAACACCACACCAGTCAAGACGATGGTTCCTCTGAGAGAGGGGTCGGGCAAGGGGCAAGTGACTGTAACTCCTTCCCTCTTAGCCTGGTGACGGTTATAAAGGTGTTCACCTTAAAATCATTCCTAAGTTATACATCACTTGTTCAATGCCATCTGCATATGTTCTATTTTATAACAAAGGTTAAAATTTGTATTAAAAATTTTATATTTAAGAAACAAACTACTGGACACAATTAAAACCAGTCAGATTTCTTTCTTCCTTCTTTTCCTTTTTTGGTGTGGCACTATTGAAATGAAATTCTCTTTATCTCTGATTGGAAGACAACATGCAAGTAAATACACTACATTGTTCTTTATTGTCTAATTCATGTATTACTAGAATCCATGTGAAAAAGACGAAAACCTACTGACTACCATTCCACTCCAAGACGGAAGTCTGAGCTCGTAAGTTAAATGTGAGTCTCAGTGTCCCCTAGACAGTACACTGGTGAGCGTCAGCCAAGATGTTCTAGAAATCCATGGAACAGGTAAGCCAGAGAGATAGGAAGCAACACCTGATGTCAGTCAGTCAGCGCACAGAGCCAGGAGCTACTCACTCATGTTTAAGGCAGCCATCCCTCCCTGTGGAGCTGCCGGGTAGACGTTTGGGACATTCGCGGTCATGAAGTCTGCAATCTGCTGTAATGCCAACAGGCCTGTGGGATTCTTCCCCTTCTTAAATTGTTCCTGTATCATTGACTCCAGCTCTTCACAGAAAGCCTAACAAAAAGCAAATTAAAACAATGAGACGCTGCTTCTTTGTTCCTCGGGAAGGCAGGGGTAACTATCACAGAGACCACTGTTTAGTCTGTTTTCATCCAGTGGCAAGTGAATACTCTCATACATCGCTACTTGGCGCATAACTGGCACATCCTTTCTGTAAAGTAATTTAACAATATAGACACTTAAGAATTTGAACAGGCCTTCTATTCCCAGGAATCTTTTCTAAAGAACTAATCAGAGATGTGCCCAAAGACTTATTCATTAGATGCTCATTCCAGCATCACTAGTAAAAGGGAAAACAGGTAACAGTCTACACTTTAAACAGCAGAGGACTGATTAAATATACTGACTCACCTTACAATGGAATGCTGTGCACATACAGCACGAAAGGCTAAGAAAAATTAAATGACACTGTTCTACGCACTGAGAACATATAGATGGAAAAAAATGGCCTTGCCATTAATGAACTTAAAACTTCGTGAGGGAAACACAAGAAGGAGAAAAACAACACTACAAGGGGCCTCTGTACCAACGGCAACCCCGATGACCCACACACGCAGTCCAGAGCTGAGCTCAGCAATGCCAGTGAGGCCCGGGGCTGTCCACCTGGGTCCCAGACTCTGGCCCCAACCAGCAGTCACTGGCCAATGACCTCATGCACTTGCCTGGTCCTAATCCCGGGTGGGCCAACATCCATTCCCTCACCTCTCAGCTTCCTGATCGCCTCGCCTCCAATGACCGTCTTCCAACTCACCTCGGCCTCCTGTTTCCATGGTCGTGCCCCAGGGACCTGCTCATTCCCAGTAACTGTGTCCCTCTTCAATCTCAGAGCCAAGGTTGTGCTCTGCAGACACCTCTTCCTAGTGTCCAGTGCACCCTTCTTCAGCCCATCGTGACCCTAAGACCCTATCATCATCCCTCACCTTCCCTGTGTCCTGACCCCTCACTCAGCTTAGGCCCTTGGTTTAACACTGTAACCGCTCCCTGGCTCACAACTTCAGCTCTACCATTTCATCCGGCAAAATCCCAGTCCTGGGTAAAGCTAACTCCTCGCCCTTTCTACTCATGCCTCTGGAAGTGGCTGGAGGGAAAAGGCAGAGACTCCTGCGCTGCCTCACGTTAAGTTCAGGGACACTGCCCTGAGTGTACCCTTCACACGAACCCAGGACCGCTCTCGACTTCTCTGGCCCATTCCCTCACCTCCCCTTCATGCCTTCTCTCTCCTCAAGCCTCCGACGCTGCTCCCGGCGCCCGTCCTCAGCAGTGACTCCAGGTGCTATCCCCGAGAGCAGAGCCACTCTGAAGAACTCTCACAGGTTCCCTCTCACGTCCGCCAACTACAGCACCTGCGTCCACAGGGCGCCTGCCCACCCCTCACTGTGGATGAACCACCACGTGCCCGGAACCAAGAAGCCAGCCCAGGCACGCCCTACCCAGCAAGGCACCGGGTCCTGCAGCCTTCTCACTGGTGGCCTTCTCTGGATGCTCCTGCGTCAGGAACGCTCTGATGCTGCTGGGCTCTAAGCGACTGCGGGCGGGGGCTCCACACCCCAGTGCCGAGCACGGCGTTGGTGCACACTAGCCGCTGTAAGTTGCTACTTCACTCTATCCCAGGTGACTTTTACTTATTGCTTGTTGCTTTTTACCAGGAAAACTACTTGAGCCAAGTCCACATGTTGCTCTGATTCTTCATTTCCTCCCACCTCTTCCTCCCCATCCATCAGCAAATCCTACTCACCCTACCCTCACAGTAAAACTCAGATGGGTCTACCTCTCCCCACCTCCACCACCACCACTCTGGCCCAAGCTTCCATCACCGCATCTGGGAGACGGCGTTCTCTCTTGCCCCACGTGATATTCCCTCTGTACCAAACCAGAATGAGCTACTCAAAGACTGAATCGTGCCACTCCCGTCTGCAACCCTCCAATGACAACTGTACTCTGGATGTAAGACAAGCTCCTCAGCTGAGCTCGCACTGCCTCCCAGGACCTGCTCCCTCGCCCCTCGAGCCTCGCTGCACCTTCCGGCCTTTTGCTTCCTATGCTCAGACCACCCAGCTGCCTCCGACTCTTTCAAGCTCATGCCTAGCCTAGGAATTTCACATTAGCAGCTCCCTCAGCCCAGAATGCATCTCCCCCAGTCCCGGCTCCTTCCCATCACTCCTTTACTCAGAGAGGCCTGTTCTAATCACCGGCACAACTTAACCAGCCGACTGCTTCCTGCCCCTCGCTTCTGTCTGTTGCTCACTGCTTATCCCCTTCGACTAGAACGCAAGTCTGAGGCGACCTGAGCGCCTACACGGGTGCTGCCTGCATGTCAGACCTCATCAAGCCGTACACTTGAGACCCGTGCACTCTACTGTCAGTTATATTATTGAAAAACGATAGACGAATGATAATAACCAAACGAAAAAGCTTTGTATGTCTTGTTTACTGCTAAATCCCCAGTTCCTTGGAGATGGATTGATTACCACTAAAAAAAGTTCAGGGAGCAGGGTGCAGCTCAGAGGTAGAGTGCGTGCTTAGCAGACACAAGGTCCTGGGTTCAATCCCAAGTACCTCCTCTAAAAGTAAACAAATAACCCCCCCAAAAAAGTATAAAGTAAAAAATAAATTAAAATTTTTAAAAAGCTCCATGAATTATCTGTCAAATGACACCCCAAAATATTCAGGAAACAAAACAAGAACAGGTTAAAAAGAAAGAGAGTGATGCGCACAGGGGCAGCAGTCTCAGCGCGAGAGCCCGAGAGCAGCGCCGCCCGGCCCGGGGCGCGGCCAAGGCACGGCACGCCGCGCAGCCATGGTGAAAGCCGCCCATGACCGGGTGCCGTCTAGACCTACTAGGGGCCCAGCCCCAGGCCAGGCGTTTAGGAGGAATCAGTCGTTTTTAAACGGTCCCAGCATTTAAAGATTCCAGAGAAGCAGTGAGGGTAAAAAGGAGAAGTGACACCTCCTGCCCTCTATGACACTGAAGACTTCCGCTTATTGTGTCTGGTAACTCGAACTAAGCTGAACCTTTCCGAGCCCTTGGCGCTGACTTGCTGTGTGAGATAAACTGACTGTGACCACACAGCAGAGCAGACGGGCTGAAGGAGGGAAGGAGGAGGAGGACACGCGGTTAGAGAAAGGCTCCTCTTACGGGGCTCTGCAGAATCATGGACACCCTCTTCTTCTGCTCCATCATGTTGAAGTCCTGGCGAAGGTCTGGGGCCATGTTCCTCTCTCGCAAGTATTCTGGATTGTTCTCATCCACTCTGTCGAAATACCTCTCCTTGTGAGGGACTGTGGTCGGGGGTGGTGAGGTCACCACTGCCGCCCGAGTATCACCATTCATTGCACAATCTTTCTAGGTTCCTACAGAATCAAAATAAAAGAAAGTATTGTTTTTGAATCAATGTCCAGCAGCCTTTCACAATGAGCACATCAGCCTGATAAATACCATCTTCAGCCCAAGGACGCCCTGAGTGACCCTGGCCATCGGCCAGAGCCATGACGTGTGAGACCTCTTTGTGGCTGACCAGCCATCTCCCACCCTCCCACCAGCCATGGCAGTTCTGCCCTTGCTCTTCTTCAGCGACAACAGAACAATCCCACAAAACTACTATTTCCTCTGACAAACTTAGGAAAATTTTGACCGTCAGACAGCCGAAAGTCATCATGTGTCCCACACAGACAGGGTCTTCTAACAGCAGCAGAGTTCATTTCCAGAAAAATTTGATTTATGCTAATTTTCCCAAAAAGTATTGGTGGCGATTTTGCACAGGATTCCCCAGGCTGAGCAACAGGAGAGAAGCTGCTCACACATCTATATTCACACAAACGGGAAATGTTCCTCATCAACATCACCAGTTTGGTTCAAAGAACAGTAACAGCAGGTACTGAAAATGTCACCACGCCCTGGGTTGTAAATAACCTCAAAAGATGCCCAAATGGCTCAAATTTAAAAATCTGCTAATATGGCTACTTAATTTACATTCTTTTTAATCGCCATCTTTTATTTGAAATGATGCTCAAATGCACTAAATTATATTCATCTTTTAACTACTAAATCTCTAAACAGCACCTTTACTAATCATACAAATAGTTCAATTTCTATTCTGTTTTTATAAAACACTAAATGACAGCTTTAACAACATATATACGGTATCTACTGAGCATCTGGTATGACAGTCACCGCTGGCCACAAAATTAATTAGATGTGGTCCTCACTTTAGGGAAGCTGGACTCACAGTCTAACAGTCTCACAGGGGAGACAGACTCACTGAGAAAGGCAGAGCTGTTGACCGGAATTCACTAGCACAGAGACGCTGGCTAAAGCCAGGAGAGGAGAGGAAACTGGCCAGCAGAAGAATACAAATTGGGAAGAGGAGGGCAGAACAGGCACCCAGAACAGTTTCCATCATATAACAGTATCTAAATTAAAATACCTGAATACATTAAGAACAAGAAGGAAAGGACCAGAAGACAAGATGAGAAAGTCTCAGAAGCCACAGACAGAGTTTCAACGACGAGTGAGTGAACAACAGTTCCTCAAGCCACAGAGGATAAGCAAAGTAGGTGTGTTTTTTTTTTAAAAGGTTAAATCAGCAACTAAAAAAGTAAGTGGTGCCCCTTACACTACATACAAAAATTCATTCCAAATGGAACACAGACCTAAATGTAACTGCATAAACTATAAAATTCTTAGAAGAAAGTAAAGGAGTAAATCCACAAGACCCTGGGTTAGGCAAAGTCTTGCATGACCCCAAAAAGACAGCAACAAGAAAAAAAGAGATAACCTGGACTTCCTCAAAAGTAAAAACATTTGTGCTTCAAAGGATACATAAGGTAGTGAAATACCATAGGACCCAGGAATCCCGCTCCTGGGCACATGTCCAGAAGGAACCCTACTTCAAAATGACACCTGCACCCCAATGTTCATAGCAGCACTATTTACAATAGCCAAGACATGGAAACAGCCTAAATGTCCATCGACAGATGACTGGATAAAGAAGATGTGGTATATTTATACAGTGGAATACTACTCAGCCATAAAAACTGACAATGCCATTTGCAGCAACATGGATGTTCCTGGAGAATGTCATTCTAAGTGAAGAAAGCCAGGAAAAGAAAGAAAAATACCACATGAAATTGCTCATATGTGGAATCTAAAAAATAAATAAATAAATAAGGAAGTGAAAAAACAACCCATAAAATGGAAGAAAGTATGTGCAAATCATATATCTGAGAAGATATTTACATCCAGAATATAGAACTTAATTAAAATAATCAAAAGCCTGAAAGTCTTCAAGCGTCCTTGGTGGGTGCCACACAGAGCAGAGCTGCCCAGCTGAGCCTTGCCTAAACTCCTGACCCGCAAAATCATGAACTATGAATAAAATAACTACTTTAAGCTGCAAGGTCCTGAGATGGTTTGTCCTGCTGCAGCAGGTAACTAAAATACTGTTCATGACAAAGGAAGGCGAGTGACAGCAGCCAGACCTGAATGCCAGACACGGCTCCTTACGTACACTCCGTCCTCTCACCTCCTCGGCTTGTCCACTTGCTCTGGCTTTCTCACGTTACAGACCAGGGGACTTAGGTCACTCAGATGGAAGTCAAAAGGGCTGGGATTCTAACACAGGCCGTCTGGCTGCAGAGCTTTTGTTCTTAACCTCTGAGCCACACTGCAAAAAATGATGACGATGATGATGATGGTTGGTGGAGGCAGCAGAAGAGGCAGCAAGGGGAAACAATGTCCCCAAGGGACGGGCTTGAGGGCACAGGCGCAAAGGTGCCCTGACCAGCAGGACCCAACCTTGGGAATCTGGGGCTGGCACTGTTAGCTTTTTAATGTGCATTTGAATTGCCTGGGAATCATGTTAAAAGACAAATTCACATCCAGTAGGTCTGGTGGGGCCTGAGATTCTTCACGTCTCAGGAGCTCCCAAGTGATACGAATGCCACTGAACTCGGAGCACAACATGAACAGCAAGGCTTTAAAGGACAGTTTGTTTATCAAAACCATTGGGGAGAGGGAGGTACAAACTCACAGGCGTAAGGCGGGCTCAGGATGTATGTACAACACGGGGAATGCAGCCAATATTTTATAATAACTGTAAATGGAAAGCAACCTTGAAAAATTGTGTACAATTTTTAAATTTTTAAAAATATTCTGCTGTACTAATAGCCAAAGAATGAATAGAAGAAAGAAAATTTAAAGAAAAGACCAATTTGGACATTGCTTTCCTGAAATCTAAAGATAGTACATAAGTAACAGCTGATTAAAGTGACACTGCTTCGAGGACAAAGACGACAGCACAAAGCAGCCAAGGACTACAGGCAGCCCAGGGTCAGTAAGCCGCCACCTGACTTCCTCTTCTCTGAACAGAGCCCTGAAAATGTGTAGTTTCATCTGTTCAACCTAGTTTGTTCTGAAAGAAATGACCCAAAGAACGAAACACTAATGGTTGTGACACGTTTCTTCATTAGATGTAAGTGAAGCTGGCCATTCTGAGCCAACGATAAAAATGTTCCACTTCATTGTTTCCAAAAAAACAAAAAAGACAAAAGGATACACAGTATTACGAGTTCTCTATTACTAAATGAGTTCCAATTTTAAGCCATTTTCATCAGTAAATAAGGACAAAGGGGAACATTTTAGAGGCAACTACAGCTGCTTCCTGGTTCCCACAGCTGACGGAAAGAAAAGAATCTTTGTAAAACCAACATGTTAAAGATAAGGCAGAAATGCTTTCTTTTCATTACAGATTGCCACGTGAATGGGGTAAGATAAAGGTTGAAGACCAGATATGCACGCATTCCATTCCCTCAACAAGGAAGCCTATAAACTTAAAGTCAAAGTACACACATTCTGAGCCCAATAACCAACAGTAAGCGTAATTCTACTTTCAAAGCACAAAACCTGCACTGGATTTTCGCCAATTATGGCTCCAGGTTTCACGGGTGTAGTCTTCAAGTGTGTGTTAAGACAGCAGACTTTTCTGTGACGATCTCTACAAAGAAGTTATTTAGTCCAAATTTTTTAAAAAGAAACAGAAAACTACAGATGCAAAGAAAATTTCCTGCAACAGTACTTAGAGTAATTAAACAATAAAATAATTCAAAAAGACCAATGTCCAACGGTACATGAATGGTTGTAACACGATCTGCTCAATACAGTATTATGAAACTACGAAGATTCTTCAATACAATATACATAAAAGATTATAATGTTTAAGTGAAAAGCTATAAATTTCCTATTCTACTATATATAGTTATCAGTATTATCATTTATTCACACACAGACAAGATGATACAATGGCAGATGAGCTGTATTAAAGTTGAATAAACTCATTCAAGACCAGTGTGGACTAGTGTTCCTCCAGCCCAGTACTCCATAAAGCCACTATAATTTAACCTGTGTAAAAATTTCTTTAACATTTTTTATTGATTTATAATAATTTGACAATGTTGTGTCAAATTCCAGTGTCGAGCACAATTTTTCAGTTATACATGAACATATACATATTCGTTGCCACGTTTTTTCTCTGTGAGCTACCATAAGATCTTGCGTATATTTCCCTGTGCTGTACAGTATAATCTTGTTTATCTATTCCAAATTTTGAAATCCCAGTCTATCCCTTCCCACTCCCCGCGCCCAACTTGTGTAAAAATTTTAAGACTTCACCACCCAAATCAATGAAATCTCCGGGGACAAGACTTTCAAATAAACAAACACTACCCCCTCCAGAATCCAGAAGTCTGAAGGAACCGAGACAGATGAGCCCCGCCCGCCCGTGTGGCGGCCACATTCATCCACGCTCTCCGCCTCATCCACGCTCTCCGCCTCTCCCATGCTGCTCTCATCTGGGTAAGTACCACTCACTCCTGGACATCCACCAGTCTCCTAACTGGTTTCTCTACTCCCAGTCTCCTAACAATCCCCACAGCAATCCATTTTCCACAGAGAAGTCAGAGTTTCAAAATGTAAGTCACATCAAGTCACTCATTCCCTGATTAAAGCATGACGGGTGACAGGAGGCCCTTAGCTGGATCCTGACTCAAATAAATTACAACGTAAAAATGTAAGACTGGCATTTGAGACAATTAGAAATCTGAATACTAACTGGACTTGGATGGCATTAAGGAACTAGTGTGAAAAAATTTAGGTGTAATATTATTATGTTTGCATCAGATACATACAGAAGTATTTACAGATCTGGAGTTGGCTAAACTTAGACAGGGTTGAGGGAGAGAGTATGCATTACACAAATAAACAAGACCAGCCACAAGGCAACTGTGGAAGATGGATGAAGGATAAAACAGGGTTCACGATACAGTTCTATTCTGTGTCTCTGAAATACTCCAGGATCTTCCTTGCTCCAAGAAAACAGTGCCTCCAGACCTTACGTACGCTGGTCTCCACTGCCGTCACGTGAGCACATCTCAGCACACGCTTCAGACTGACACCGGGGTGAACGGAAATCTTAAGATTAACCATCCTCTTCTACTAACATCCCAGAAGAAACCACTCTGCCCACCATGTGACTTACTTGAAATAAAAGCGTGCCTTTCGCAGCCAAGGTACTCCAGCCCCGGGGCAGTTCATCCTCACTGACGTGCAACTAAACCTCAGATCAGAGACCAGACAAACTTTTGCTTCCCTAACGTATCTAATGAGCTAACTCTGAAGCTCTGGGGCAGAGTCAGTTATTTCTTGGCATCTCCCTCCTGGCACAGACATTTTGCGAACTATTCCAACCATTCACATGATTTACTTTTGAATCCCTAAAAACCGAACATTCAAACCAAAAGCTGAAACAAGAAAGTGACCATTAACAAAATTCTCTGGGTAAAGCGTAAGCTAGAAGATCCAGAGGGTCTTGTCAGCTTCTAAGTGCTCTTAAAACACACCTCAGAAAGCAAAAAGGCTGCCAGGTGGTAATGAATTACCAGTCCATGGGAAATAAACCAAGAGGCATCAAATATGCTCATGTGGTAATAAAAGTGGTAGCCTCTGCTGGTGTCCTGGGCCACCTTACGCCCAACTCCTGACAGCTGCTGGAACTGTCAATAGGAGAGCAAGGGGAGAGGTGCCCTCCGCAGTGTCTTCCTTCATTTCTACCAACTCCTGGGACTTAACATACCTCCACCGGAGCTCCTTTCCACATTACGTGCAAGGCACCAGAGATAAAACAGTTACAAAATGAGGAGACGCTACCCAGATGTAATCAAGCACTCCTGGTGCCGTGACAGAAATCTACTTACACATGAGCAGGCGGAAAGTGTCCAGAGGGAGGCAGAAAAAGCAGAGAGAAGGGTATACAGGCTGAACTGTGTGCCTCCGAAATTCATGCTGAAGCCTTAACTCCCAGCACCTCAGAATGTGACCTTATCCAGAAACAGGGTCACTGCAGATGTCATTAGTTAAGATGAGGTCACACTGGAGCAGGATGGGTCCCTACTCCAATAGGACTGGTGTCCTTATAAAAAAGGGACACTTGGACATAGACACACACACACAGGAGGAATGCCACGTGAAGATGGAGGCAGAGATCAGCTTACGTGCTGCATCGACAAGCCAAGGGGCTCCTAAAATGGCCGGCAGACCAGCAGCGGGGGGACAGGCCTGGCCCAGCGGCTCCCTCACAACTCAGGGACCAGCCCTGCTGAGCCCTGATCTCGCACTTCTGGTCTCCAAATGCAGACCATCAACTTGTGCTGTTGCAGCCGCCCAGTCTGTGGCAGCCCCAGAGCACTAACAGAACAGGCTGTCAGGAAAGCTTCACAAAAGAGACGCTTTTAGAGCTATGCAGGTGCTTCCAGGCTGGCTTGGGGCAGGTGGCAGTCGCCTGGCGAATGAACATCTCTGGGAGGGCTCATGAGCTTTGCACCCAGAAAGAAACAGCATCATCAGGACACCCTCAAACAGACAGCGGTCTCACCAAAAACAGAACAGAGCAGAGCAAGGCAGCCATGTGAGGGACGGACGTGTTCAGTAACTGGATTTGGGGGATTATTTCCCGATGACACACACATACCAAATCATCACCTTGCACACTTTGACATAGGACAATTTTGTCAATTATACCTTAATAAAGCTAGAAAACAGGCTAAAAAAAAAAAAGCCTTAGCTGGAAAGAGTGACAAGATTTTAAAAAGGCTTGGAGGAGCCAGCGCTGATGGCTAAGGGCAGGCAGAGGGCTGAGAAGAGTGCTGCACAGACAGTCCACACCCTGTCCGGCACCGCGGGTGGGGAGACAAGAAGGCTCGGCCAGAAATTCATTCCAGGCTCTCAGAACCTACAACTCTGGAAGGGGACTGCGCCACTCAGTGGAAGGGGAGTCTCTCACAGCTAGTGACAGAAAGGCACCCAACACTGGAGCCCTCTCCCAAATAAACCAGAACACACCGCAACGAGCTGTAACCTCTCACGGCCCACGTGACTAGCCTGGTTCTCCACTTTCCCGAAAGGACCCACACACACACCTACCTTCTGCTCAAGGTTCCTGTCACAGCTTCCAGCCGAGTGCGCCCGCCTGGGGCCTCGGAGCACAGTGAAAGCCTTTAATGCCTCTGATCGGATCATGTCTATTCCTGTGTCTCCAGATGTTTTCAGATGAAACTGCTCCAAGTTCCCTTTAGAAAAAGTACTGCTCACGGAGCGCTAACTACTGATCTAAACCTCATTTGTACGTGTATTAACTCCTTTTTTCCTACACTTGATAAGGAAGCTGCGGCACAACGCCGTTCAGCCGTCTAGTGGGGTTGCTGGAGTCAGACTCAGGCCAACTGGTTCCAGAGCGGTGAGCTCTGAACCATACCTCACACCACCTCTCACCACCACGTGTCCCAGCACGTGCAAGTTAGAAAGGAAAGGAAAACTGAATCGAGCAGGGCCTCCTGGCCTTGCTGCCACTCACGCGCTCCGTCCAGCAGGAGAGATGTGGGCGGGCCCTCCTGCTTGCTCTCTCCTTTATGATGGCTTGGTAATAGGTTGCCAGCCTCAATCTTCCACGTTTTATTAAGTTTTTACGTAGCTACATACCTGCTGCTGTTTTTCTTTCAAGTACAGTATTTAGTCAGTCCTCCAGTGTGTTCTTCACAATAATACACTCCCATAAGTGGAGAAGCAAGAATATGAAATTAAGACTATGGTTTAGAGACTGCGCTCTTAATTGCTTCTCACTAAATGGTCTTCTTATGCTGACCAGAGCATTCTCCAGTTCAAGGGTCAGTAGTGGGCAGTGGACAGGCCACTAAGTCAGGTCCCAGTGGTCAGATCCATTCGTTCCAGTGTATAACTTCAACACTTATGAAGTCTTCATCTATGAAGTAAAAATGTTTCCCTAATCTAATGAGACAATGTATCAGAGAGCACCCTGGGGGGAAAAATGAGAAAACAGGATAGAGCCATAAGCATCATCTTCCTGACTCCCCAACTCCACACCGAAGATTTCCCAAATCCAGCTGAGGAAAATGCAACTAGAAAATGCAAGGGATCCAGAAGAGTGACCAAGCATGACTTTTATAAGGACAGCGCCATAAGCTACACAGACTTCCCTCAGACTGGCTCAAACAACTCTGCAAGAGTTGCTGATTTGCAGAGGAAGGACTGACTCTGAATTCTAAGATCCTGAGGCCTCAAGACAGATAAATGGCCGAATCAGGACCCGGTCCCAAGACCACTCATTTCAAAACCAAGCTTACCCATCAACTGCCGCATGGGAAGTCACAACGCGGATGCCAGCCAAGGGCAGGTCGACACACTGGGGTCTTCCGTCTAGCTCACAGTATCTCCCCAACCAATTAGCACCTAACAGACCTCAAGAAACATCTGCTAAATGGATGCATGGTGGAAAGGAATGCAAAATCATCTCCATTACTAACTAGGTTCACAAAATGTTGCTTTCATCCTCACTTCAAAGATATATATATTTGAAGCAACATTCACTATTGTCAGTGGCAAGGGAGCAAATATTAACCGGTATACACTTAAACAAGTGCTTTCAAGCAGAAATTCCACAATTCATATGTCAGGAGAGGAACCGGGAGAAGCGATCCTATGTGCGGTGCCTCACACCGTAACAAAGCACCACCGCAGTCCAGGAGGCCCGCACTGCAGTCACCACGCTGAGGCCCGTGCCCTGAGGTCCACGCCCAGGACAACTGCATGCAGGACAAAAAGGAGGATTCGGCTTGACCCTCTGACAGCGTCAACCACTTTCTCTGCTTTTGCTCATTCACAATACCGCCACTTTCCTTCAATTGCTGGACCATTTTTAATTGTATTTCCACTGAAGTAACAAAGACTTTCAAAATTTATGGTTTTACTGAAACAAAACTTTTCCTGAGTTTCAGTCCATGAGGGTGGCTTACTAAGTAGGGTTTGAGTTGCATTTTTGTTCTTCTGGGGAGGAGAAAAGGTGGAAAGCTTGGCAGAGCTGTAAGGAAGATTAAAATACCACAAAAACAAATAGGCAGTTTTATCAGAATTTAATGGTCAGGAACTAAATGTTCCTACTTGTGAAGTAATTGGTTCCGTAGAAGACAAATGATAAAAGGAAGCTTTGAAGATACTAGTCAGCCTGGGCTAATAAGGTGAGAACAACAGAGCTGCTGAGCATGCTCAGAAATACACATTCTGTACATGTCAAGGCTGAAATGTGAGCCACTTCTGGGACTTCTGAAGATGGTGCCAGGTTTTCCTGCCTAGGGCTAGGCAGGAAGTATTCAGAATCACAAGAACTAGTCTGAGTGAAAACCTGCCAAAGGTCTATTCTCTGAGGAGTAACTATGTCACTGAGGGAGACTGAAAACCCTTTATGCTATATGGTTAATTGTGAGCGCACAAATTTTTAGATGGTCTCACTGTCACAAAAACAGGGATATACTATCAAACGAAAAAAAAGCGAGATACTGAGAACAGTGTACTTTCAGCACCTCTTGGTGGGGGAAGACGAGTGCTAAGAAAAACCTCGTATTTGCTGGTATCTGCATAAACACAGGAATTCCACACGAGAAACCTGAAATGGCGGTTTACACTTGTAAGCGGTGAGGAGAATCTGGGTGGACGGAAGACAGAGACGGCTAGGAGAGTACTGTTCATGTATACATTTTTTTAGAGTTTAATTTATAGAAAGAGAGAAAACGGTAAAGACCATTAGGAACATGCACAAAGCAAGCACCCCGCGGGGTGAGCGAGCAGAACGCGCAGCGCTCGCGCCTCCAGCAGCACGGCGGCATCAGACGCGTCTGTAAACCTGATACTTTAATACACACTCTGTCAAGAATTTTAATAGAGTGGCTCTACCTTGATCTTACACGTGATAAAACGTAGGTTCTACGAGACTGTCCTGCCCTAAGGCAGCGACAGTGAGTTGAGTTGAGAACGGACAGGGTTAAGTGGGCCCTCACAGTCGGGCCTGCAAAGTGATTCTGTTCACCTCATTTATGATTGAGGATTGAGGATTTCTTAAATCAGTACTGGCTAATTATAACAGTATTTCGTTAAACCTACATCGGCCTCGATTCGGAGCGGCTACATACTTGCATCTGACTGAGAGCAGGAAGTCCCTGGCCTCTCAGCACAAAGGGACACTCCCTTCTCTGAGGAATCAAGGGGACAGGGAAGCACCTCCCTCCTCACCTCAGGGAGAGACAGGCCAAGTTTACTGCCAAGAACAGGACACAACAGGCCTGAGAGCCTGAAGCCATCAGGAACCCAGCCCACCCCGCTCACTCGGCGACGCAGGCCGGGTGTACGAGCTCGAGCTCGCGCGGTCCGAGCAGCTGACACTGCCGTCCGGCGCGCAGGCACTCGCACGGGGCTGACGAACCGCGCCTTTCTGACTTGACGTTGTAAAGGTCTCTGCAGCAGTTTAAATGTGACCCCTTCATTTTAAAGCAGGAACACTGAGGCTCAGAGAAGGGAGAAGACGGCCCCGGGCACATAAGGAGCCACAAGCAGAGCGCAGCAGCCTGTGTGTGTCTGGAGACAGGCTGAGGCCAAGTCTGAAGCCCACAGCACCGCCTACTGCGTGTGCCCCTGGACAAGCTGCTTATGTTCTCCCCAGGATTCAGTTTCCTAATCCGCAAACAGGCATTGTAATGGCAATCTTGAGGGAGGCCGTCAGACTCAGAAACCCTGTTTGGAGAGCACCTAGCAGAGTGAACACACATTAAGGGGTAGCTCTGATTACTGTCAGGCCTAGGACCAAAGTGAGTGTCCTGGCCAGGCCTATGGACATTCTATATGTGAGTAAGCAGCTTTTTATAGTTGGTGACAAGTAAGTGAAAATTTCTCACCTCTGTCATAACTACAACTGGTTTCAAAAATACATGAAAAAATAGTTTCTAGCATATATAATTTATTTCCCATTATCACCACCAACATAGGAACTTCCTGTGTTAATATCCGAGTAACCTCTGAAGCCTTTAAAAATTCCAAATGATATTTAAAGGGGAAAACTATGAAAGTTTCAAACCATATGGAAAAAATGGCCAAAAACAAATTTAGACAAAGAAAAATTATGCCTCAAACTGCATATACATGTATTAACTGTTACTTAATCAAAATGGTGCCATTTCAAACTATTGAGGTAGAGGGAAGAATTCAAATTCTGTAAGGCTTCATCCACACTGGGTCCACGATCCCACACAGCTTTTCAAATGCAACTGAAGTAGAAGCCAAAGGGTAACTTCATCAGATGTCTACTGAGTTCCTTTCCTACAATGCAGCTAATACAGGCCAGGCACTGTTCTTCAGCGAGTTCCTGCAAGACTCAACTCAACGCACAAAGACCTCCGCCCTTCAGGAGATGTATATACTGGCAGGGGGGGCCAGGCAGTAAATAAACATGATTAAGTAAATTGCATGGTAAGTTAGGAGGACGTAGTGCCCTGGGGAGGGGACTGGGAGGATGGGCAAGGAGGAGTCAGCGGCAACACTGAGTAGGAAGGGCTCCTGGAGGTGATACCACAGGTGGGGAGGGCACTAGGCACTCCAGGCAGAGACAGCTTGAGCCAAGGCTGATAGCGAGGACTAGATTTTGTTTGGGAGTGGGAGAGGGGGATAAAACTAAATCTGTTCATCACCATTTTCTTTAAGCATTGAGATACCGTGGTAAATAAGTAAACAAAGATACAAGGAGGGGCCACTCACACCTCACGTCCAATATGAACCTCAGTCCTCTCCCAGCCTCTTTTCCCTGCTTCCACTCAAACTCTTATAACTCATTCTCTGCAAAAATGTAATCAAATCAGGTCCTGCCACTGCTTAATTCCTATCAACGGTTTCCCGCAGTCCTTGGAATAAAATCTGAAATCTTGATCACAGCCAACAGGGACCCTCCCAGTTTGGCCCCCAGCCATCTTTCTGCCACACTGTCCCAGATACACGAGGCTCCCCGTCTGCACAAACCCAGCTCCTTCCTGCCTCACAGCCTTTTACACAGCTCTTCTCTCTGCCGACAATAAACTTATTCCAGCTACTTTGAGTACTTTACCTCTTATCAGCCAGGTTTCAGGTCAAATTTCACCTCCAAATTTTGAGACACCTTACCACCCTAATTAGAATAACCCCCATTCCCAGCTCTCTCAAATCACCGAGTTTTCTTTCCCTCCCAGGCGTTCCCTCCCTCTTTCAGAGCACAGACTCTGAAGCCAGGACTGCTTGAGTTCAAATTCCAGCTCAGCCATTTACTGGCTCTGAAAGCTTGGGAAAACTTCTTAACTTCTCTGGTTTCAGTTTCCACAACTGAAATAATGACGCTAACAAACGCACCCCTCATACAGTTGGCGCATGTAAAATGCTTGGAACAAGTCCCTGACACAATAACTCAAGTGTCAGTAATTAGTAGCACCACAGATTCCCTGTCTGTCTTGGAATGCTGGCATGTAACCCTCAAGAGGGCAGGAGACTCGCCTGTCTCACTCACTACTGTCTTCACAGGACCATGATCTAAAAGGCCCTTGATAAGCATAAACTGAGGAACAAAGACACATCCAGGTCTCACACTCCGGGCCGGCAATGCTAATCTGAGCCTGGATTCCAGAGGCATCTGACTGTGAGAAAAGCTGTCACTCAGCTTCACTCAATCACAAGCGACATACGACCGAGGAGACTCTGGGACAGAGCAGCTAACTCCACAGGCTCCCAGCCGCAGTCCACCACTCACTGGGAACTGCAGGCTGCAGATGAACACTCTGTGCCTCAAACTGGGTTTTGTGTTTTGAGTTACCTAGGTGTTACATTTCTAAGAACTACATCAATTCCCAAAGTTGGTATACAAAGCCAAAGCTGTATCTGTCTCTAGCTGACTGGTTTTGGAGACTCAAGCAAGTGTAACTCCCAGAGGTAGGGAAATAAAAGAAAAGGAGAATTCTAGACTTGTAGTACTAGAGTGAGACCCAGAAGGACAGCAGGAAGACCCAACCGAGCAAGTCAGGAAGCAGAGATTGACCAGACACATGTGAGTATGCAAACCTCTATGCAGATCTGATAAGGAAGGAAAAAACCACTCTGCAATCTGGTTGAACACTTTAGGAAGGACTGTCGAACACCACCAGCCTAAGACGAGAATGTTTCCTCTGAGAAAAACACGGATCAATACCAAGGAAATACTTTAAGAGTTAAAAATCAGTAGGATGGGAAAGTATTTAGTGATAAAAATGATCTTATGAGTAACATGTAGGACATGGCCAATACTTTAAGTTGTTAAAACAGCACACACGAAATTATACTGCAGCCACGAAACAAGGCGAGTACATAGTGACAGAGTCCACACAGCTAAGCAGGGCTTCTGCTAACTCTCCAGCACTCCGCAGCCCCTAGGCATATGTTGGGTAAGATAAAACCAGGCTGTTTGCCTGGCTCTTTCTGAATGGTCCCGAGAGCTCTGTTCTGCCCCCGTCACCTGCCTGAAATCAGTCTCCTATGGGAGGGCGGCAGTACACGAGTGGAAGACCCTCAGGTCCCAAAACAGCCAAAAGACAGTGATGCTTAATGGGAAAGAGGAAGGATTTGAGGTCATCAGGGTTCAAACTGCAGCCCACATACTCACTAGGAACATGTCCTGGGCAAGCTCACTATTTCTACCAGTTTTCCCTTTGAAGAAGGGGGACAATAATGAAATCTACCTTACAAGACTGATGAGGAGTGGACACAATATGGTCAATATGATGCCTGCTGTTACTATTATTTCAGCAATGAAGTCCTGGTCACCAGCCAGCACAGCCATGACAGCTGGTACCTGTCCCACCCATCAAGTCAGCTCTGTATTTTCACACAGGAATGAATACCAGAGAAACTCCCTGAAGCTACTGAGTAGACAGACATGGCGATTAAACAGAAAGCTCTAGTAACTGAATATTCTGATTAATAAAACTACCAGTTTTCAAAACCTGGAATAAAATAAATCATACTTAACACTAATAAACACTGAGCATATGAACGTTTGGTAGCTGAAATTTCCCTAGAATTATTTTATTTATCTAAATTAATATCAATAGCTCTCAAATATAAACCCCATTTTTAAAAAAATACCAAACAAACTCTTTGGCATTGAGGGAAACACTGAAATGTCTGCATATCCCTTTTGTTTAAAAACAAAAACAAAATGGCTAAAAATAAGATCTAACATCTGTATATGCATAGGTGCTTTGTTTTTTGTTTTGTTTTGTTTTGATGGGAGGAGGTAATTGGGTTTATTTATATTTGGAGGAGGTACTGGGGACCGAACCCAGGACCTCGATGAACAGGAGCTTTAAAAACCTTAACAACATAAGGCTATAGAAATTTTAGAAATAAACTCTTTTCAACGAGAGGTAAAAACAACTTGGAGGACGGCAGAAAACATTCACATCCTGCCAACTACTGACAGCTGACTTTGCCCAGACACCGTTACGTGTGGAAGACCCGCGTCAAGACACAGGGTGCAACGTTAGGCCGCTTTTCCACAAAGGAGACATTCGCCCAGCGGGGCCACCCTTGTCAAAGGGGAAGAGGAGTTTACCCCTTCCATTCTGTCATTTAGTACTTAGCTAAGCAATAACTATCACCCGAAACGAGTAAATCATTCATTCTTTCCCAGGTATGTTCTACTGTATGTCTAGGAAAACCTGGCACCGTGGCCTTGCAGCCTGACCTTCTAGGGTTAATGCAGGACAGAAAATGATCCATCTAGTCAAGTCTTCGACCTCAAGCCTCAAATGAATAATAAAGCGTTGTTTACTTGGGGGAGGCAATTCCACTCAGGAACCAAGAGCACGATATACTTCGAAATGATTTCTACACAACAGTTGAGAATATTTCTGAAAAAAACTATAGCATATTTTAACAAGTCAATAAAAACATAAAGCACTCTCAAATAATTGTAACAGCACAAATAAAATAAACACCCCCAAAATGTGATCCTTCTCGGAAATCCCAGTTGCAGGGCCTTGCTTAGAGCGAGAGCTCAAAAATCAGTTGCTAAATGAAACAGGAGAACACAATGTCTCAAACGATTGCCTGAAGAGTAAACCTGACATCGGAAAGGAAAGTTCACAGTAAAAGAAACCCCCTCCGATGGGTCAGGATTAAATATGAAGTTTCACTTCCCTTCTGGCTCACATTATCTTGAAAAGGAAGCAGAAGTATCAGCAAAATTTCCCTGCTTTGATGGATCGGAAGTGGCTGCTTTATTCGGCATTTCTCTGATTAGTAGGTAAGAACGAATGTTTTTCATATGTTTATTTACATCTGAAATTTCCATTAGGGTCTATTAATCTCTTTGTCCACCAACTTATCTATTGAAATCTTGACATATTTACTCCTAGGATTTTTTTTAAAGTATATACCTACATTGACCTTTTGTTGTATTTGACATTCCCATACTATTATCTTCTATATTTTTATTCATAAATAAGCAAGTATTTTAACATTTTACATACTTAGGTCTGCAAACCTTTTCCTTTGAATTCTTTTACTTTTAAAGAAAAAGTCATCATCCCTTCAGAGGCACACGTCTGACAAAATGTTCCCCAAAAGTTTCAGGCATTATCTCTGATAAACACTTTATTCTGCTCTATCTCTACATTCTCTGTAATTTTAAACATTTCTCCTGACTCCATCTGGAATTTATTTTCATGGATGTTTTCCAGCTATCTCATCGTCTCCCTGGAGACACAGGGGCGTGTCTTTCCACTCCCCACCACTGACTAACAAGTCAGCCCTGCGCCAGCAGCGCCCCCCTGCTGCCTCCTAATCCACACTACCTGACCTCGGGAAGGTTTATCACCTTTTCCACCTCAGTCTCCTCACTTGTAATAAAATACAGTCAAGTGACGTTCCAGAGTTGTTGGGGCAGTTAGAAATAATAAGCATAAAACATCCAGCACAGCGTCTGGCACGTAGTGGAGACCCTGTAACAAGGAAGTATTTTCATGCTCTAATATCTGACGAGAATGTAAAAGTAACAGGCCACACAGTCCACCTCATAAACTTCAAGGACATTAAGTTTAACCAACTAAAAGTTAAAACACATTATTTTAATTAAAAACAACATCCTATTATAAACTCATTTTATCTTTTTGTATTTTAAGTAAAACTACTGTGTTCTAACTATCAACACACGTACCACAGATTAAGTGGAGTGTCTCTAACTCAACCCCTAAACCAGCACTGTAGTCTAGCTCCCTGAGAGAGACTTGGGTGTGGCTTTGAAAACAACTCTGGGTGAGGCAACTAAAGATAAGCCAACCAACCATCTGTTTAAGTGAACACATGTAAGTGAACTTTAATGCACCCCATCCTGTTTTTATTTCCAAAATCCATCAGATGACACTGGTACAGAAAGAATCTGGCTTTGGTCTTCATCAAAATTCCCTCAGCCTCTCAGTGCTAGCTGACTGGTAACCAGGCTCAGTGCATGGCTAGAGTTCAGACCCTGGGGCAAGCCACCTGGGTTTGAGCCCAGTTTGCCACTTCCTGGGCTCTGTGTCCCTACACACATTACTTCGTCTCCTTCTGTGCTCAGTTTCTTCATTAGTCAGTGGGAATGATACGATTATCTACTTCCTCGGTTTAAGGTTAAAGGAGTTAATTTATGCTAAATGCTTCATACAGGGCCTGGCACACAGTCAGCAATAAAATAAATGGTAGTTATTATTACTGGTATCATAAACAGCAGCAGCACCTTTGAAGACTGACTGAGTATCTTCAAAAGGACACCAGAAGAGCGTTCTCTGACGGGACCAATTAACTGTCTTCCTTGATACGTGCCCAGGGACACACAGCACCACTTTCTAGAGTTCCCTCTCACAGCTCTGTGCTACCAATTGTTAACACCATCGCTCGGCTGCAAGCTCGCTGAGGTGGGAGCCCTTACAACGCTAACGCTCTTCCTTCTCACATCCCCACACAATGTTTTGAGCACAGGCCTTATAATACTGACTATTTAATATAAAACATATAAAGAGCAGTGAAACAAACCTTAGAAGTATACATTTTTGGCACCAAGGAACTTGAGAAGCCGCCCGATCACACAGATGATAAAACCGAGCGAAACGACTTTACCTAAGTCTCACATGCTTGCCAAGCTGTAGCTGGCTCCCCCTCGTACCAAAGAACACCAACGCACCTCACTCACTCCACTGACCCTCAAGCTGGGTAGAGTCACCTCATACTGAATATGCTTTTCCTAAGTTTTAAAACAATGCACAACCACTATTTCCATTACTAATAAATACTTGGAGATTTCAAGTAAGGCAAATACTTAAGAGGCCCTACCACTCAAATAAGATTTTCCATAAAAACAAATGTTACTTGCATGTAAGAAATACATGAAACCTCCAAGGGCTAAACAACAACAAAAACCAAAACCAAGAGAATGAAACTAGAGCTCTGAATCACTCACAAGAAGTGACATTGCCAGAGGTCAGTGCCCAAAGTCTACACTGGTAGAGGTAAAAAAAGGAAGAGCTGGTGTAAGGGGTACAGACAGTCTCAGGCGGAGTAACCCTGGCTTACAGCAGAAGTAAATACAATCCTCTCAGGAAAAACATCCTCAATGTTGATTCCTCAGGTTCTTCCACAGGTTAAAATCAACCAGAGATGAGGTCCACGTCAAAAATTCAACAAACCCAAAAACAATCTCCATGAGTGACAGTCATCAGAAAAGACCAATCACAGGTCCAGGCCCCCAGAGACGTCAGACACGGAATTAGAACACAGAACACAGAACAACTATGTACGAAATGTTTAAAATATAAATTAATCATAAATATGACAAGCCACAGGGACTATGAAAAATGAGCAGGCAGACCTGGAAAAGAAACCAAACAGAACTCTTAGAAATGAAATAATTTTTAAAAAATTAATCAACTAATGAATAGCAGTTTTGACACAGATAAACAGGAACAAGTGAATTAAAAGATAGATTTGAAAAAAAATTACCCAAAAACCAGCACAGGCAGACAAGGAGGTCCAAATTATGACAGCAGAGAAGTGGAGGGCAGAATAAGAAAATCCACTACACATTTACTGGACTTACAGGCAGAGATAATAAAGAGTAGGGAAGAGCTGATATCCAGAAAGAATGGCTGACAATTCTACATGATGGAAAGACGTGAGTCCACAAACACTAAGCAAAACAGAGATACCCGCACCTCATGCACATCATAACGAACCTGCAGAAGAGCCAAGGCAAACATTTTTTTCTAAAAGCAAACAGAGGGGAAAAAAAGACATCACCTAAAAAGGAATGACAGACTACTGGCAAACTTGTAACAGAAACCACAAAAGTTGAGAAACAAAGTATCTTCAAACTACTGAAAGGAAATACATCTGTCAATCTAGATTTTTATACCAAGCAAGAGTATCTTTCAAGAATGTGAAATAAAGTCATTCCAGATGAACGAAAACACAGGTACCACCTACAAACCTATAGTAAAGGAGCTTTTAAAGAAGAAAAAACAATCCCAGAGAAAAAAACAGAAGCGCAGTAAGAATTGTGAGTAAAGAAACTGCTAAACGGTTTCCCAATTTCACATGTCCGGAGCGCCAGACTGCGGGGTTTCTCCTTGAGGCAGAGGTGGAAGAACAGAATACGAACTGTGGGGGCTGGAATCATGGCAGGACAGGCATTTAGAAAGTTTCTCCCCCTCTCTGACCACGCATCAGTTGAAAGGAGTGCAGCCGAAACTGTAACCAAAGGAGGCAGTATGCTTCCAGAAAAAAATCTCAAGGAGAAGTATTGCAGGCCAACAGTAGCAGCTGTTTTGGATCAGGCTCTAAACGAAAGGGTGGAGAGATTCAACCAGTTAGTGTGAAACTTGGAGATAAAGTACTTCTCCCAGAATACAGAGGCACCGAAGACGGCAAGGATTCTTTATTTAGAGATGGAGACATTCTTGAAAAATACGTAGGCTGAGATGTCACTATTGAAATGGCATCACGTGAAGCTGCCCATTCCACTGAAGTTCTGAAATCTTTTCATCATGTGAATAATTTCCACATCTCTCTTTTATAATAAATTTAATGAAATCCAAACTAAAGGCATCCAGTGTCTCTAAAATTCAGGTTCACTGTACTGATAGAAACAATTCCAAATAAAAATATATAAATAAAAAAAAGAAACTGCTAAACAGGAAAGTAAATCTAAAAATATTTTTGAATAATACAGTGATGATGATGCTGTTCAATTTATGAGGTTAAAAAAATTAGACTAAAATACTGAACAATAGTAGTATGTAACTTAATCATTAAGTTTAACTGGAATTAAAGTATCTTAGTGTCTTTGGTTTGCCTGGTAAGAGAATATGAAATTAATTCCAGACTTTGATAAATGTGCATGGCAAAATTTCAAAGGCAACCACTAAAAGAGCATGATAGAGTACGTAATCTCCAAGCCAAAGGGGGAGAACATAAAAACAACTGGGTTGTTCAAAAACTGACACAAAACATACTGTAAAATGATAGAAAAAGTACAAATTTATCAGAATCACAATAAATGTAAATGTACTAAATTACGCCAGTTAAAAGACACATATTATACTGACTGTAGTTGGCTTAATAATGGTCACCAAAGATATCAGTATTAATCCCTGGAACCTGCAGCTGTTACTTTACATTGCAAAGACTTTGGAGATATGATTAAGCATGTGGGGATGATGAGACTATCCTGGATTTTCTGGATGGACCCTAAACGCAATCACCAGTATCCTTGCAAAAAGGAGGCAGAGGAAGACTTGACTATACAGACTTACAAGAAAAGGGCGATCTGACCAGGGACACAGAGCCTGGAGTGACACAGCTACAGCCAAAGAATGCTGGCAGCCAAAGAAGCCAGGAACAGATTCCCTCCTCTAGACCCTCCAGAGGAAGCACATCCCGTCAACACTCAGATTTTGGCTCAGTGATATTGATTTGGGGCTTCTGGATTCCAGAACTATGAGAGAAAAACTTCTCTTGTTTTAAGGCACCAAGTTTGTGGTAATATGTTACAGCAGCCACAAAAAGCTAATACACCCATAACACATAAGAACATGGCAGAACGTCTGAAAGTGAATGGATGAAAATCAGCGCACTAAGCAAACGCCAACCAAAAGGCAGCTGGACCAAGAGGACCGTGGCAGATAAAAGCACTTCTTTGGGATGGAAGAACCACCATAAATAATGATTCAAAAAAATTCAGTTCAACAGGAAGAAGAAAACATACATGCCTAACAGAACAGTATCAATACATATGAAGTAAAAACTGCTAAAACTCAAAGAAACTGACAAATCTACCACCACACTGGGCAGACTGACCCATACTGAGTAAATTAACACCAAAATACTGCTCAATTATTAATTTTTAAAATTAATTAAGAAATTAGTAAACAGAAAGAACAATGTAATCAAAAGTGACATCATTAGAAGCACACAGAAACTTGCACCTCCCTGTCCTTCCAAAATAATTAAATTCTTAAAAATACACATTCTTCTCTAGAGTACGAGGAACGTTTAAAAACAGCACCACATATCTGGATGAAATAAAGACAATCTCAACAAATTCCATAGAATCAGTAGCATACAAACCATTACTTTGATCACAATGCAATTATAACAAGTCAAAAAAAAATGTTTTAAAAACTTTGACATTTAAAAGCACACTTTCAAATAATGCCTGGGCCAAGGAAGAAGAAATCATGAAAATTTAAACATATCTACACAATGAAAATATTATACTTGGAAACTGTTGGCTTTACTAAAAACTACTTTTAGAGAAATATATAGCCTTCAACACTTCTATTAAAAAATTAGTTCCTATTGTTGGACAGTGAGATTTGCTTCCGTTATTTGCTATTTAAAAAACTAAAAACAACAACAACAAAAGAGTAAGTGACCAATTTCTAAGAAGTTACAAACAGAATAAACTCCAAACCATTTAGTAACCACGCTTACTATGCTTTATATATATGATTTCTAATCCTTTAAACTACTCTGAAAGTTACATTGTATCTTAGAATATCACTACAAATGTCCCGATCACCTGAGGCTTTAAACATAAACCATATATGCCCTTTCAGGAAAAAAAAATGTACGTCCTGTAAGATGTAACTCATGTATTCATTCTTATAAATACCATCCAGGCTTGACTTATACTGAGAATAAAGATGATGTCACGGCTTTTTTCACAGCACAGTGAAATCTGGGGTCAAGAGATGAAATAATGTACAAATAACTCATTTTATGAGAAAGTTACTGGCAACCTTCCATAGTTATTGTCAGCAAAATCTGCACTATTTTCATGAAGATTGGACTTCACCCTAGGGCATTATGAAATAATCAAAATGGAAATTATCCACTAAGAAAAAGTAAAACAGACTTTAAAATCACTAGCTTCAGGGGGAGGGTACAGCTCAGTGGTAGAGCATGTGCTTAGCATGCACAACGTCATGGGTTCAATCCCCAGTACCTCCATTAAATAAATAAATGAATGAATGAATAAACAAACAAATAAATAAAGAAACTGATTACCTCCCCCCTCAAAAATAAACCAAAAAAATGAATTAAAAAAGAAGTATAGATTTTTTAAAAATCGCTAGCTTCAGTTTTATAAAATAGAAATGATAAAAATAACTGTGGGCAAGTGATATGAAACATCTCAATGACCTGAACAGCTCTAACAGGGATCCACCTCATGCCACTACAGAGAAGGCCCTACAGGAGTTCCCTGTAGTCATCCTCGTGGGCTACCTCCCCGTCCAGTCTGAAGAGCCATGAGCCCTTGAAGCAGGACCTCTGCTCTTATCTTTGATTCCCCAATGTCCAGTGCAATGCCTCGGCACACTGAAGCCCTTTTTAAAAGTTCAGTGAATTGAGGAGGAAGTGGGGGGTATATATGTATAGTTTAATGAATTAAGAAACCTCCTTAATGTCATTTCTAATCTAGAGACAAAGAAAATCCATACCATCATCGCTTGACTAAAATCTGGAAAAGAAATGTTTCCTTCAAGAAATTCCCTGCTTTCCAAATCAATCCATCAGTCAAACGCCCTATGCAGAAAATGGTGCACATTCAATATTTCAGACATCCTAGGTCAGTGACATTCCTGGTGGTTATTCTGCCAAAGAGCGCTGTGCTTCAGTTCCAGGGACGATGCTCAGAATAAACCAAGACAGAGTATCTGGCAAGGTGGGGTTATTAAGTTCCCCCTAAGGGAGCAGACTAACTTCACATCTCTCCTACTAAAGTAGACTCACCCCTAAAGGGAGCCATTCCATGAGACTCAAGCACCGTTTCTACCCTCCCTTCTTGCCTGAGGCTCTATGCAGTAACAACTCGGTTAATGGTATCACCTGGGAACAAGGCTGGCCTGTTAACTAAAATATTCTTAAATCTTAGAAAGAATGGCTTAACCACAAAGTTCCTGCAAACTGCAAATACTGTAGCTGTAACAAACAAAACTATCCCTGCACAGAGCTTTAAAAAAAGAGAGTGGGAGTAGCTAGTAAAGAGGGTTTTTTTTCTATTATTGCTTTTCTGTGCCTTTTCCTCTTAACATCTGCTTCTCCCTCCTCTGTACACTGTTAAAGGAGGAAGGGAAAGGAAAGCACTGATAGCAAACCTACGTACAACACACATTCAGAAGCCCTCTCACCACGGGCCCACAACACCTCTAGTTAGGTAAGATTCGTACTACTACTATTCCTATTTCAACAGAAGAAAAAGATGAGTTCAGAGAATCTCACCAACTTGGCCCAGGGCTACATATTCTGAGTGCCACAACTGGAACTGCATCCTGACACTACGTCCCTAATACCCCAACCAACAGTTGACAACTGACTTTAGTGAAAATAAAATTCTTAATGCAGCATTTGCATTTCTACAGCTTTTTTGACATTCACATATAAAATTCATGTGTGTACAGTTCATTGGGTTTCAGTACATTAACAGAAATGTGTAACCATCAACACAACCTAATTTTATAACATCTTCAACACCCAAGAAGAAACCCCACATACATCAGCAGTCACTCCCCATTCCTATTCCTCCCTCCCCTCCAGCCTTTCTCTGGCTTCTTTCACTTAGCATGAAGTTTCCCAAGTTCATCCATGCATAGCACGGATCAGTATTTCATTCTTTATTATTGGGTTTGTTTCCACTTTTCGGCTATGAACATTCATGTCAAGTTTTTCTGTAAATGTATGTTTTCACTCAGCATTTGCATTTTCAGAGAGTTTTCACAACATTCTCTTCTTTGCATCTTATAACCACTTCATTTTGTGTCAGAGAAAACTGAGACTGGGAGCAGTTAAGTGACTTTATCACCCACTGCTGGGTAACCCTCAGTGAACCTGCAGTAAACTCACACCCTCTGGCTGAAGACTTGTTCACTTCTTACCACCAACTGCTTTGTCTCCTCCACAAGGCATTTTAGGCAGTAGCGTGCAGATGAGAAAAACTCCTTGTTTAGGTGAGGAGCTCCCTGAATCACTCTCAGTAAGTCGATCAATGGGGTAAATTTAAACTAAGTCTTTCCGAATAAGAGAAAGGGAGAACCAAGAGTCTGAGACAGGATATTCTAAAGGTCCCTCCCAAGTGGGGGCCTCCTCCTCCCGGTGGAGACACTCAGAGCTACCATCCCAGGGTGCTGCAGAGGCACACAAGGGGCCAACCTCCACTGAGGCCAGTCACCGAGCGCGGCCTGGGCAGAGCATAAACGCGCGTGTGCCTGTGGGTCGCACCCCTGACACCAAGCGCAAGCTCCCAGCCCTGGGCCCCCAGGCCCCCGGGCCCCAGCACAGAGCAAACTGTTCTGACACAGGTACGGGATCTGAGGAGCGTACGCTGCTGTGGTCGATTATATAAACCCCCTTCCCAACCTCCCGAAGCAGCTCGGAGGCTGACAGTATTTTTGGTAATGAGGTTCAGGAATATGGTTAATAACTGTATTTGTAATACATAACAGCCATTTACTGACAGCTTACTGGATACCTTTTATGTATTTAGTTCATTTAATCTTCACAGTAACTGCAAAATAGGCACTATGATTACCTCCACTTTCTTATGTGGTGGAAACACGCAGTTGGTGGGAGTATAACCTGGTATAACTCGTTAGGAGGGTAATTTGGAAATAGCTATGGAAACTAAAAGCACCAATATCCTTGACCAGGTACTCTCAATTCTGAGAATGTATCTACAGATACACTTCACAGTGCCCAAGGACAGAGATGCAAGAGTATCAACTGAAAAAGTTTGTAACAGTTAAAACTGGGAATCAAATCTCAATACAGCAGCAGTAATAAATTATACAATATCCGTAAAATGAAATACCTGAGACTATGAAAGAGAATGGAATAGATTCATGTGTGCTGTTACTGAGCATTCACAAAGACGTATTAAGGAGGAGCAAAGTGGGTTTCGTCATGTGTAATACTTTATTTTTTAAAGGAGGTCATGTACATACCACCGTTCTGGCTGTGTGCTCTTGGGCAAGTCACTAAACCTGTCGCATAGCTTCTCATCTGCAAAATGGGTAACGATGCTTCCCACACAGTGCCTGATAAAAATTCCTGCAGCTATCACTGTGACTACTTCATGATTATTTAAGTATGCTGCTACTGACAATAACTCTGTCACCATTAGACGGGCTCCCCAAAAACCTCAATTTCACACCTGTACTCCCCAGTGCCAGGCACTAGGCGTGCAAAGGGAAACTGGAAAACAGCACCTGCTCCGGTCCCTCGTCTAGGTCACAGCCCACGAGGGTTTTCTCCTCCAGAAGTCTGGCCCACGTGGCCCGCCCCTTCAGCAGCTGCCATCAACAGGCAACAAGAAGCCGTGTGCAGTGAGATGTGTCTCCACTGCCCATCCGTTTCCCTCCAGATGCACACAGGTTCAATCTCTGACGAACTGTCACCTCCTCAGAGAAGCCTGCCTTACCCCCATGTGAAACAGGCCCTTGCGGCATCATCTCTCTGCCCTCACCCTGCCGCCATGGCCTTCACGCATTATTCCTACCTGATACTACAGTGTTTTGTTATTACCTATCTCTCATTCTAGAACGTAAGTTCCCCAGAGAGGGGGATGTGTCTCAACCTCTGTGCGTCTCATTCCTGCTCTGTCCACTGTGCCCAGAGTTGAACCCAGCATATTAGAGGTGCTCAATACCTATGTGTGAAGAGACAGGACTGATATGCAAGTTAATAAAAGCTACAGAATGGAAAATATTCTTGCAAAGTAACTTATTTTAAAATGACTGTTGCCATTTTATCCTGGAAGAGCAAGTTCTCAAGTCACTGTTCAGTTAAAAATTAAGTGGCCTGCAGACTCCAGTCCTATTTTATTTAAAATGCCATCTTTTTCCTATGGAGCATAAATTCATATAAAATCGTACCAAATAGGCTCAACACTTTTAAGCTAACAGGGATCAAAACCAGTGTCATACATTAGTCATAACAATTGCTTAAAAAGGTGCTTCTGGGATAAACAAAGCTCAAAGGGCAGACTGAATTAAACTCGCCTCCCTTCATCCCTGCCAGCCAAGTATCCCGCCTACGGAGGGTTAGAGAAAACATTAACTGCTGAACAGTTTTGTTAATGTTTAATGTTATGCTATGTTAAGAGTCCTAAATGTTTTAAGGAGCCATGTGATAGCTAGTAAGCACTGAATAAACTAAACAAGTATTAGCAAATTTAATCTGCTACTTAACCAAATCTTAGATTCAGCTTTTAAAACCTTACAAGACAGGAAATTCAAACGAGGACATCCCTTCTCCTTATCAAAATAACCTGCCAAAGCATGGGGGAAGATAAAAACAAATTGATTTCTAGGATTCAAACATAAACTGTTTCTGTTGGTGGTGTTGTTTTAGTGACTTTAGCTTCTCAAGAAGGCTAGGAATTTAATTTGTGTAAAAAGAAAAATGGTGCCATTCACCATCTCCAACACAGGAAAAATTTTAAAGTCCTACTGCTAACATAACAGAACAGAGTTTAAGAATGTTTATAGGACTACATCATGATTCAGAACCCATCAATGAAAAATTTACAATGTCTGGAATCCAGCAAAGAATTACTTGATGAGCAAAGAAGCAGGAAAATATACCCTATCGAGGAGCTAAGTCAATCAAATCCAACCCAGAACTGAGAAAGAAGTTACAACTGGTGGACAAGATCACCAGAACAGGGAGTACAACGGTATTACGTACGTTCAAAATCTCAAACAGAAAGATGGAAGATATAAAAATGATACAAACTGAACTTCTCAAGATGAAAGCTACAACATAAGATAAAAAACTACACTGAACAAGATTAACGGTAGATTAAACACTGTAGAAAAGAGAGGAGTGAATCTAAAGATAGAGCAATAAAAAAACAATCAAAACAAAACACACAGAGAAAAGACAAACAAACAGAGCATCCATGAGCCATGGGGCAACTTTAAATGGTCTAACCTGAATGAAACTGGAGTTCTTCAAAGAGGTGACATAGAGAAGAAAAAATATTTCTTAAAAAATGGCCAAAATTTTCCCTAGTTTGATGAACACTACAAACCCACAGATCCAAGAAAGCTCTCAATGGATCCCAAGCACAAGATACACGTAAAAAACTGTGGAACACAGAAGCACATCAAAATAAAATTGCTCAAAACCAGTGATAAGGAAAGTCTTGAAAGCAGCCAAAGAAAAAGACAACGCATGTAGAAGAACAAGATACAGATGGCAGCAGACTGCTTATAGGTGACACGAGCAAGACGGCAGTGAAGCAGCATCTTTAAAGGGAAAACTGAAAGACTTTAGTCCCACGGTTTTGAGTTCCAAGTCTTTGGGTGCAAATCTGTAATTTAGTATAGCAAGTTTCTGTCATTTCATCTGGCAAGATTAGCTATAATACACACAGCATCGGATTTTTTCAGTACAATGTTTTTACACCCAAAAGGCATGAGATTAACTGTTGGAGGTGCATTCAAGAGAAGTTAATGCACCATTAGTAATGGTTCCTCTCTCCTTTCTTGCTCCCAAGTATAATCTAAATATAGGATAATAAATCACACACTTGGGCAGCATCTACCGCTTACAAAGTACTTTTTCACTTAATTTCATACAAACTCTCTGAAGTAGATAAGGAAGGTATGGTCATACCCATTGCATAAATGGGAAAACTGAAGCTCAGAAAAAAGAGAAGTGATTTGCCCAAGGATGTGAGGTGGAGGAAGTGGTGGAGGTGGGGGTAGGAAAGGGGCCTCACCATTCCTTAGGCTCTTCCTCTAGGCCAGGTATAATGCTAGCTTAAGATTCACTGGGGGGGGGGGTATAGCTCAGAGGTAGAGTGCATGGTTAGCATGCATGAGGTCTTGAGTTCAATCCCTAGTTAAAAAAAAAAAAATTAGTAAATAAATAAACAAACCTAGTTACCTACCCCCCTCAAAACAAAACACACACAGAAAAGATTAATTTGGCAAAAAGAGTTACACAGCTATGTGTAACCAGCCCTTTCTAACTCCAAGTAGCTCTTTCTATTAAACCACAGCTGAAATATATTAAACTAAAGGACAAATACAAAATATAAAAATTCATTCTGGGATACAACTAGAATAATGATGTTGAAAGTTCTACTCAAAGAAAAGTAAAACAGATTCCTTAATGAAGAAAAGAATAGTATTTCGCTTACTATAAAGGACAAGACCCCCAACGACTGCCCTACAGCCAACACCATGTGACATCTCAGGGTAGTGTTTCTCCCACACAGCTGCTCACTGCAGGCCGAAGCAGGATGCAGTAAAAGAAGGTCCACTGGCAGACGAAACAGTTCAGTCCAGAAGGCAGATACCTAACTGGACCTAATAATAAAATTTAGACTCCAGGCAGAAATCAGCAAATGCCCGACCTCCCAAGCCAAATCCAGCTCACTGCCTGCTTTTATAAGGGCCACAAGCTAACACAGATCTTCAAAGGCTAAAAAAAATTTTTTGGAACATAAATAACGACAGACATGAAATCAATTTAAATTTCAGAGCCCATAAGGAAGGTTTTATTGGACAGTTATTGATTCATTTACGAATCCTCTATGGCTGCTTTCATGCAACAGCAGAACTAAGTAGCTGAGAGATTACACAGCTCTCAAAGCCTGAAGTATTTATTATCCAGCCCTTTACAGAAAGTTCGCCGACTCCTGCCTTAAGGGAACAGATGGGCCTCTAATTTTGCCATGAACATTATTTCTGAAAACTAAGCTTTCTGAAAATTAACTGAAGATCACTACTGCAACAAATAATTCTTAAGGACCTGCTCTCCCCCAGGCACCGTGCAAGCCTGGGGAAACAGAGCACTAGACAAGGCTCAGCACCTGCCCTCACGGGGAAGCCCAGGGCCCACGGGTATAGCCAAGTGACTAAGTAACAGGATGAAGAAAATATACAGACGAAGGGCAGTACAGCCTGGTGGCTAAGAGTATCATCTCTGGGGTTAGACATCCTTGGTCTGAATCCCAGCACCACCATCTCCTATGGGACCCTGGCAATCACTTAAACTTCCTTGGTTTTCTTCAACTGAAAAAAATGATAATAGTATCTACGCAATAGGATTGTTTTAAGGATTAAATGAGATAATATATAAAAAGTACAATGACTAGCATACAGCAAGTGTTTAAAAAGATGAAAATTCCAGTTTAAACTGAATTTCAGGAATTCTATGTTACCAGCTAAATGGTATCCCTATTTTTCAACAGTCATTTAAACGCTGCATCCAATGTGGGTAAGTAACCCCACCTTCACAGACGGTAGTCCTGGGTCCACTGCAACACTAGTTATGCAAGGGACCACTGTTCTAAGAGCAAGGCCATAAAGCAGCAGTTCTTAATCAGGGAATGCATTTGAACCACCTGGCCCAGGGTCAGGATTCAAGTCTAGGTAGGATCTCTGTGTATGTGTTTAAGCCGCTGCCATAAAACGTGGCTACAAAAAATTTAGTCTAAAAAAACCTGCCATTTCTCCTTCACAAAATGCCATTTTTTCTTTGCCCACTGAGTCCAGCTTTCAGTATCAAGTTTAATTCTACCTTCTTTATGTAGCCCTCCCTGATGGCCTTTTATTTTTAGCTGTCATTTTCCTAACTGTGTGACAATTTCACAAAGACTTAAAGAGACCAATCCTAAATCATTCATTCATTCCCCACATACTTACTGGGCACCTACCAGGTGTCATGCTAAGTGCTCAAAACACAGTGGGAAGCGAAACCAAAGTGCTATAAGAGATGAGACTGGAGATGAGGGAAGAGGACAAACCTTGAAAGCCTAGTCCTGGAACTCGGGGCTGACGGGCCATGGAGAATCACTGAAAGCTCTGACAGGGAAGTGTCACAGCCTAGTCTATGACTCAGAACTCATTCTAGCAAGAACACAGAGGGGCCAGCTTAAACAGTGGATAAATATCCACTGCCTTAATGGAGTATCATTCTTGTGGAAGCAAAAACAAAAGTAAACAGACAATCAAAACTGAAGAACAGAAGTGTCTGAGTTAGTGAGTGACAGGGAAAACCTACATTAAAAGGGCAGTTAAGGAGGATTCTTTAAAAGACATTTAAGCGGAGTCCTGAAAGGTGAGAAGGAGGGGTGTAAAAGCACTTGTTCTAGGCAGAGGGATCAACATGCAACTCTCCATATCAGAAACGAGCTAGGCAGGCTGCAGGAAGGCTACTGAGAACGCAACATACCTGAGGAAGCAGAACGGCAGGACGGGAGCATGACAAGGAATCCGGATTTTGTTCTACATGTAACGAGAAGTCATTGGGTTGCTTTGTTTTGTTTGTAAAATTACTTATTTCATTGTGAGTGCATCATCCAATTACATGAGTCAAAATCTGAAAGACTTATAAGGTTATACAGAGAAAAGAAAGTCTTGTCCCACCCCTGCCCAACAGCCTCATAGTTCCCTAGAGGCAACCGCTTTATCTGCCTTTGAAGGGTTTCAGCAAGACAGAACATGATCTAATTTACACCATGTAAGTCACCCTAGCTGCCAGGTGGAGAGTAAGCAGGAAGAAAGGACTTGGGGAAACCAGCTAGAGGCTGCTGCAGCAGTCCAAGGGAGACAAGGCGGCTGCTGGGACCCAGGTGGTAACAGTGCGGATGGGACAGAAGGGCTGATTCAGGATGTATTCTGAAGGCAGAGCTGACAGCAAGAGAGCATTAACAACTATACTTGTAGGCTTCGTTTTCCACACACTATAACCTATGAGTCTAATATTTTAGATCTTAAAGCTTAAATACTCAGGATTCAGTGAATATGTAGATTTATAATGAGTGAGAGAACAATAGGAAACAACAGAAAAAGATTACTAAAATGGGATGTTAACAACTTGACTAATAATGAACTTACTGTGTCTATATGAGTCAGATGATTTTATCTCAGAAATAGCATTTATGAAACCAACCCCAAATTATCACTGCAATTGAGGGATTGAAATAGCAGCTGTTCAAAAAACTTAAAATGTAAAACTAGTCTTCAACACCTGTAGCTGTTAACTACCACGTAACAGAGAAGGCTAGTCTTCTCAATAGAACAGAATTTCAGAGCATGACATCACACCCCTGTGAAGTACTTCCTTCCATTCTGATAATTTTAAATGTACCAGAAAATTCTCACCAAATCACAGTATAAGAAAAAAATGCCACTACCGGACAAGACACTTGTGTTAAACAGTCATTAAAAGCAGTCACGTCTTCTTAAATAAAGTATGATACAACCACGTAAAGAAGCACAAAGCAACTGAAAGAAGGAATGAGAAATATGTCTATATTACAGTCTGGCATGGATGCCAAATGTTAAGTGAAAAAAAGCATGATGGGATCACAGAAATGCAAGTCAAACAACAATGACATACCACCTCATATCTGTTAGGATGGATACTATCAAAAAAAAAGAAAACAAATGTTGGCAAAGATGTGAAGAAATTGGGACCCTTTTGCTCTACTGGTTGGAATGTACAATGGTTCCTCAAAATTTTTTAAACAGAATTACCATATGATCCAGCAATTCTAATAATGGGTATATACCTCAAAGACCTGAACGTAGGGTCTCAAAGAGACACTCGTATATCCATGTTCATAGCAGCACTATGCACAATTGCTGAAATGTGGAAACAAACCGAGTGTTCAACGAGGGATAAATGGATAAGCAAAATGTGGCATATACATACAAAGGAATGTTATTCAGCCTTAAAAACAAAGAAAATCCTGACACAGTCTACAGCATGGATGAACCTCAGGAACATCATGCCAAGAGAAATAAGTCAGACAGAGAAAGACAGATACCATATGATTTCACTTATCTAAAAACAAGACAAAAAAACCAAACTCATGGATACAGAGAACAGACTGGGGGAGGCAGTGCAAAATGCGTGAAGAGAGTTGAAAGGTAATCCATAGGGAAAAGAAGGAATGGGTTACAGTCAGCCTTACATATCCAATGCTGCAGAACCACGGGTACGGAGGGCTGGTTGCATCTCGTTTTATGTTTGACCTTGAAAGCCTTTTAATATTTTACAAAATTAGAAAACAAAATTAAATTTAAAAAAATCAATTCCTTAGCCACTATTTCATAATAACTATAAATGGGGGTATAGAACCTTTAAAAATTACAAATCATTGTATTACACACCTGCAATTTATATACTGTTGTACATCAAATACACCTCAATTTTTAAAAAAGCAACTCCTAAATGTCGAAAGCAAAATAAAAAACAAAAGACTACTACACATCTAGTGGAGGCAAAATCATGGAGTAACTATTCTAAGTGACTTCAAAACACAGTAATTTAACTACATATTCCAAATAAGGATGCAAAAAAAAACCCTCTTAAACAGTTTTTATTAGTTGGGGGTAGTGTTTGTATTATTCTTCTGATACTGAAATGTGTGTACAGTGTCGGATAAAACAATGAGTAATTAGAATCAAGATATTTGTCTTAGGGGAAAAAAGATACAGGTGTAAGATCAAGAAGGTTAAACACAACTCTGTCAAAGTGTCAGTAATCCACGATGTGTGTGCACTGAAAAGACCTGGAAACAATGATCAATTTAGTGGTAATGAACAACCTCAGGGCACAGACTATGATTACTAAATACTATTTTTTCATTAAAAGAAATCAAAGCTCCTTGGAAAAAATGGACAATTCCAGGGCTGGGACAGAAAATGTGTAAGATGAGTCTGGTACAGTTTGTCATACAGAAAGAAGATCAAACAAAGACTATTAGAGTTGTGTCCAAAGGATTTAGGAGCCAATTTGAACAAATTCTTACTGGACAATGATGCAATAATTTGAGTATCAATAAGGATCTACAATGGACTGAACCATATCAAATATGTTTAAATCCACGAGTTCACAATGACACAAATACATGTACAGAATTCACTGGCTACTTCTGGAGGATGCCAGCTTATTATTTCCAAAACTAGTAAGAGAGGAATTAAGCATTTATCCTCCATTTCCTAAAAGAGCTATAATTCACGGTAACTAAATTACGGAGGGGAAATTTCTCTTTATAGAAATATTCCAGCTAATAAATGATTAAGTTATATAATTAAAATATCAACATTTTTCAATGCCTCAAGAAATACTGACTCTAAACACTGGCAAGAAGACTACTCATCTTTATCTGCATACTAATCTATAAAGTCTTCTTGACAAAAATAAATCCAACCTGAATCGGATCACGCCTTAGATCCAACCAAATTACAGTAAATGTACAGCAGATTCTGTATAGTTAACTACAAAACAGAATAAAATCCAGACTGTGTGTAATTCCACAGGACAAACCATCAATTTGAGCAACAAATAAATTACAAGAGATAACAAAAGATGGAGGAGCCTACGGATTAAAACAAGTTACAATGTACGCATAGCATTTGGGCCCTGATTCAAACTGTTAAAAAAATAAGAGAGAGAGAAAATCAAGAAAATTTTAACACTGGTCGGATATTTGATTTTTCCAGGGTTTTTTAAAAAAGCATCTTTTAAAGCATTTCAATATTTACTTTTCTGACTCAGTACAATGACTACTTGAAAGAACTAACCAAAACCTAATCATCAAGAGAAACAGCTTTTATAGTAAAAGCAGTAACACAAAACTGAATACCAAACAAAACCTTGTCAGTATCAGACAATATCAAAGAGTTAAAAGAGAAAATGGTTAGCTGTAGTAATCAGATTTTGGAAAGGAAACGATCCCACCTTTTGGAGCCTGGATAGAATTTAGGTTCCTGTCATTCGGTGAGCCTCTGGAACTAAAACCACACAAGCAGTAAAATATCGTTTGTCCTGCCGTAAACCACATCAAAACTCTGAAAAGCGCTCTGACTGCCAAAACCATCCACTTCCTTAAAAAACAACTTTACTGTTCTCGTTTTCCCCACAGTCAGTCAAAGGGGTATATTACGATTTTGGATTTAAAAAAAATTCACACGTGCGCTGGCATCTGCCCATTAATTAAAGACTCCATTGATTACAATCTCACCCTCATACAATTCACCCTCTTTGCCTGGTGCACCCTCCCCTCTCTGATGCCTGCTGAACTCCTGCTCGTCCACTCTGACTCATTTTCACCTGGGGCCTTTACTGATGTGTTTTGCAAAGAAGACAGGGTGGACCTTTCAGCAGCGTATTTCCTATCCTCATTAAGATTTAATCAATTTTTCACATGCAAAAAAAAAAAATCGTTCTGTAACTCTCCAGCACTGCATACACCTATCAGGTATGTTTCTGGTTCTTGGAGATACGACAACTGCTTTATGTCATTTAGGCAAATTCAGATGGTCACACCACCAGCAGTTTCAGATTAACCAAAATATTTATTTCAAGGTAGGTACGCATGAAATGAGCACCTACAAAATATCCTGAGCCATGAATTACAAGAGCAATAATAAAACTGTTAGAGGCAGAGACCCTCTGACACCCCTCCCCCCCCAAAAAAAACAAAGCGAAAAAGAAAGGAAAGAGAAGGAGGGGCGAAGACGTCCAACAGCCTTCACTAACAAAGTTGCAGGACAACCTTATTACCATTCGCAGGCAGGTCTGGCTTTTCCCTTTTTCGCAGAAGCTGTCGTTTTTTAAAAACCGAGAGCTGACAGGCAGGATCCGGATGCCCGAGTCTGTCTGCGCCTATGCACAAACATCTCGAGCCGTCCGCGCTTCGGACCACGGGCCCGGCCGTCGCGAGCACCAGGCTGACTCAACGCCCGGCCCGGACCCTGCTTTTCCACACGGACCCCGAAGCCCCCCGCCCAGCCCACAGACGAGTTGCCCAGGCGCCCCCACAGACAAGCCCGTGTGGAGAGAAGCTTGCAGGGCGTTGGCCCCTCCGCACCCGGCCAGGGCCCACGGCCGAACAACGGGGACGCCTCCCGGGGCGGCCCCCACGGGCCCCCCGCCAGTGCGGACCCACCCCCCGCGCCGCCGCCGGCCCGGGGCCCGGCCTGAAGCCCCTGGGCCGCTCCGCCGCGCTACGGGCCCCGCCGCCGCCCTGCGCAGGGGCCTCACCTCAGGGGCGAATCGCGGGCAGCGCGCGGGCTCCCAGGTGCGAGTGCGGCCGCCGCCCGTCCGCTCCCGCTAGGGCTAGGGCTCCGGCTCCGCCCCCTGCCCGCCGCGCGCACCCCAGCCCGCAGCTCCGGCCCGCCCGGCCTCCCGCCCCCTCCGCCCTCGGCGCAACCCCACCGCCAGAGCTGGGTGCGGCCTGCAGCGGCCGCAGCCCAACAACGCGCCAGCCCACAGGCCCAGCCCTCGCCTCACCGCCCAGCAACGCGCCCTGCGATTGGCTGGACGCGAGCGGGCGGGCGCGGCGGGGCGGGGCCAGGATGCGGTGGGCTCCGCCCGGGGCCGCGGCCTTTCGCGAGTCCGAGCAGCGGCCGCCCCGCCCGCCCGCTGCGGAAGGCGGACGGTCGGTTGCATTGGGTCCCCGGGTCGCAGCCACACAGGCCTCGTCGCTGAAGCCCCGGGCTGGCTGTGCCAGCGGCGCCCGCTCGGCCGCTCATTCATTGCCGCTGGTCAGGCTCGGGGAGGCTTCCCGCGGGCCAGGTTCACGGGATACTCTGGGGGGCGTGCTAAACGGTGGCTCCAGGCCCACCTCCGCCAGAAAGGGCCTCTCCCCGCCCGCCTCGCCGGCTCCTCCAGCAGACGGCCCCGGCGCCTGTGCCAGCCTGTGCTGGGCTGTGTCCAGACGCCGCTGCGGGCGGCCCGGCCCACTGGCAGAGCTGGGGGCTGGGCTGGCAGCAGGGTGGGGCCGGGCATCGGGGTTTGTGGATCCTGATAAGGCCCCACAGAGCGGGCGGGCGGCTGCCTGCTGATGTGGATGAACGAGCGCCAGTCACCGCCGCACAACCAGGGCTTTGGTGAGACCAGGACACCTTCCAGTGACCTGGAGGCTGGACTAGACACCACATCAGCACCTGCCTCCAAAGTGCCCCTCATGTTGTCTTATCTGAGTCCCCAAAAGACCCAGGAGACGTACGAGTAGGGCTTCTAGCTCCCTTTATACCCACAGAAATTTGAGGTCCCGCGTTGGACAGTGGAAGAAAAGTGTGGAACCCAGGCAGCCGGTGCCAGCACAGTCCTCTTTGGCCTTGTCCGTGGAAGGGTCGGGGATACTGTTTATGGATAATAGACCTCTGATCTGGACGTTGGCTTTTCTCAGAAGACTATTCTGACAAGAGTCCACAATTCTGCATCACTCACTCCTGTTCCCCTTGCACACAGCGGCAAGGCAGGGCCCATAGGGGTATCAGTCAGGGCTTGCTGGAGGGAGGATGACAGTAGCAGAAGATAACTGAGCATGTGAAGTAGACACAGAAGATACAAAGAAGACCCAAGTCAAACTTCCAAAGCTGAAAAACACAATGTCAGAAATGAAGAATTACACTCATTGGGTTCAACAGCAGATTAGACCCCACAGAAGAAAATATTAGTGAACTTAATTACATGGGAAAAGAAACCAAGTGAAACAGAGAGAAAAGAGCCTGGAAAAGAATGAACAGAGCACCAGTGAGCTGTAGACACCTTCAGGAGGCCTAGTATATATGAAATTGGAGTCCTTGAAAATAGAGGTGGAGGTTGGGAGGATAGAAATACTGTTTGAAAATACAATGGCTAAATTTTTTTAATTTGATAGAAACTATAAACCCACAGATCCAAGCAGCTCAGAAAGTAACTTCTGGCTTGCTACTGGACTCTGGTAGAAACGGAATGTTTCTTTGGGACATCAAAAGTGACTCTGTGGCCAGAACTGCTCATCGTTTGGTTCTGTCCGACTGCCAAGACAAAGTCAGGTAGATAAGTTATAATCTGAAAGCAGTAGATCCAGGATTGGGTTCACGGAGGGGCAGAGGTAAGTGGTCCAGACCCCTGCTACTGCAGCTCCAGTACCTCTCAGCTCACACCTGTGGTCTCAGGGGATTCCCTGTGACACAGTGACAAAGGGGGAAAAAATATATTATTAGTCATAGGAAGGTTGGCTCAATGCACTGGTGTGTGCTGAAAATGGCCTGCTGCTGCTGCCCTGTAGCCCCACCCTGCGGTCACCCTGAAAGGACATCATCTCAAACCTTCAGATGGTGAAACTGACCACTCACTTTGTGTGGAGGGAGACATGGCCTGGACTCACAGGCAGTGAGAAATGATTTAGCTGGTTTTTCAGGAGCTTAGAAGGAGAAATCTGGACGTTCAGGGACAAGGAGGTACGAGGCATGTGGACCTATGAGAACTGGTGCAAAGGGTGAAGATCTTGTATTGCATGTTAATGTCTGCCAGAGAGCACCCACCACAGAGGCTGTAAACAACCAAGCAGATGGAGTGGCTCAGCCAGCGGGGATCAGCCAGGATCTGTCTTCTGCATAATCGTCTCACGAATGAAGCAGCCATGATGGCAAGGTGGAGGCTACGCATGAGCCCATCAGCATGGGCTCCCTGTAACCAAGGCTGGTCCAGCCCCTGTCATGGCCAGTGTCTGACCTGTCAGCATCAGACACCAAGGCTGAGGCCTGCAGGAGCCAACCAGCCACCTGTGGCAAGTTGATGACACTGGATTCCTTCTGTCCTAGAAAAAGCAATGACTCATGCTCTTCAAGATAGAGTGTGGGTTTGCCTTTTCTGCCTGAGATACTTAAGCCAGCACCACTACCAAGCACTCACAAAGGTCTGGTGTGCTGACATGAAATCCTACACCACCACCTAGTACTAAAAGATCTGCTTTATGGCAAAGGAGATGTCTCAGTGGACACCAGACCAAGGACCTGCCACCCCTGCTGTATACTGTACCATCCGGGAGTTGCTGATCTACTAGAGAGATGGACCAGCCACTTGAGGACTCAGTGAGGCTCCAGCTGGTAAATGACATTAGTGGTAGGCATTCTATATCAATAAGCAACCGTTTTGCAAGGCTCCATCTCTAATAGGTAGACTGCCCAGTGACCCACGTGAGGAATTTGTGCCTCCCACTCTGCAGCACTAAGTACAGCGAGTCTAGAGGTTGGGGTTACCAACGAGGACATTTTTCCAGGGGACACAGTTGCCACCTGGTCACTCGGGACAACTTGCGTCAGTAGATCAGAGGCACAGAAAGGAGCACCACACTGGCAGCGGTAGCTGACCCTCACTATTGTGCGTGTGCAGGGCTCCCAGCCACATGCTGTGATTGGCGCTCAGGCTCTCAGGGGCAGGGTGTCCCTGGGTACTCCCAGACCCAGTAACTGTAAACAGGCAGGCATGGCAACACGGCCTGATAAGGGCAGGCTCCCCGGGAGGGGGGCCTTCGGGGGCGAACTATCTAGAAGAGCCAAAGGGCTGGCGTGAGGAAGAGAGATCTAGCGTGGATGGTGGAAAAGGGAACGCTGAGTTGTCAGCGGTGGCCCTGGGGCCGACTGCAGCAGTGGGGCTGCACAGGCCATCCTTCCGTCTCTTGGCCGTTCTCCTGGGTACTGTGGCCAGTCAGAATGCTGAAGAGTTTGTGTCTGAATGGATTGAACTCAGTGTGAGAAACAAGTGGATCTGATCAGTTCCAGGGGTGGAATTAGTGGTTGGGATTGGTGCCCTGCCCAGATTGCCTTTCCGGGTTGGTGCTGGAAGTGGTCCCCTCTCCAGGTGCTGTGAATGTTACCTGCTAATGGCCCTCAGAGCCCCTTTCTCCAGAGTGTTGCCCTCGCCCGGGCGATTCTCTCCCTTCCTGGACTGCCCAGACCCAATAACTGGCTGACCCAGGGGCACACACGGCTGGTCCCCTCAAAGCAAAGCCAATTCTGGGACAAGTCATACTCCAGAGCGCCCCACGAAGATCAGGCGGAAGCTGGTTCTCCAGCTGAGACCACTGCCTGCCTCTGTGCTTCCTTCGTGCTGTCCTGGTCTCCCCACGCGGTTTCCCCTGAGGACGTTCCCTCCGTAAGTCATTTGCACAAGAGCCCTGTTACAGGCTTTGCCTCTGAAGAACTCAGTCTAAGAAGACCGTGAATGAGAAAGACTCGTGAATCTCCAACTCAGCACCGAGAAAGCAAATAACCCAACTAAGAAGCGGGCAGAGAACCTAAATAAGACACTTCTCCAAAGACACATGTAAACCAGTAAGCCCGTGAAAAGACGCTCAGCATCACTAATCATTAAAAAACTGCAAATCAAAATCACCACGAGGTACTACTTAACTCCGTCAGGACTGCTATTATAAAAAAAGAAAAGAAAGAAAGAGAAGAGGAAAGGAAAGGAAAATAAGTGTTGACAAGGATGTAAAGAAATTTGAACCCTTGGGCATTGCTGGTGGGAATGTAAAATGGTACAGCCGCTGTGGAAAATGGTGTGGTGGTTCCTCAAAAAGGTAAAGAATTACCCTATGACACTGCAGTTCCACTTGTGGCACACACCCAAAGGGACTGGAGAGACTAACCTGTCTGTGTGTCTGTGCTCAAGGCAGAGTTGTCAACAGTAACCAGAGGTGGAAGTGTTGAGTGACGACGCAAATGCTGTCAAGTGAAGGGATGAACAAAGCATGGTTTATGCGCACAAGGGAATATTATTCAGCCTTAAAACGAAGGAAATTCTAACACCTGCTACAACAATGGAATCATGAAGATGTTATGCTGCCTGAAATAAGCCAGTCACAAAATGACAAATCATGGTTCCACTTGTATGAGGGACCTAGAATAGTCAAATTCATAGAGAAAGAAAGGAGAGGTGGTTGCCAGGGGCTGGAGGAGGAGGAATAAGGAGTTACTAATTAAGAGATACAGAGTTTCAGTCTAAACAGGATGAAAGAGTTACGGGTTGGATGGTGGCGATGGTTTCACAACAAGGTGAATGTACTTCATGCCGTGGCACTGTACACTTAAAATGGTTAAAATGGTAAAGTTATATCATGTGTATTTTACCATAATAAAAAATAGTTTTAATGCTATTAAAATATACCTTCCTTTTCCAAGAAAATAGAAAGGAAGGGTGGGAGGGAGGGAAGGAAGGAGGAAGAAAGAAATACTGTCTTGTGTGGGAGTTAAAAAAATAATATGGAGGGAGGGTTTATCTCAGTGGTAGAGTGGCTGCTTAGCATGCATGAGGTCCTGGGTTCAATTCCCACTACCACCATAAACAAACAAACCTAATTACTCCTCCCCCCCGAAAAAAAGAAGAAAAAAATAAAAAGAAGGAAAATTTTTTCAAAAAACAGTACAAAATTAGACATGTAGACAACAGTAATATCAAGTCATGAGGAGATCAATAAAGTTAAAGTCACCCAAAGTCCTAGTGTTGTCCAGGAAGGACACAAAAATACTTACTATTCTAGAATTAGTTAAGACTAGAAATGGACCATATAACTTTTGAACTAGAAGAAGAGGGAAAGTGGAAGGCTTAGAAGCTCCCCAATCCAAAGGAAGGAAAACAAAGGAGAGAAAAGGAGAAAAAGCAGCACAGAAGAGACGGCCCAAAACACAAACGGAGATTCAGTTACGTTTAACACAAGTCTAGCTAGAAGACATTTCCCCCATTCTAGCAACAGACAATGAAAAATTAAATGAAAAACATACACAATAGACTAAGAGAAATGTGAAGTATCTATGAATCAAACCCAGCAAAAGCTGTGGCAGACTGTAGTGGAAATTTTTTTTTTTAAATCCTATGGGAAAGCCTTGAAGAATAGAAACCAAACAAGAGTTAGACCCATGTTCATGAATCAGAAGGCTCAATGTTGTAAAGATGTCCATTTTCCCCAAGCTGTTTCATAGCTACAATGAATTCCCAGTTAAAACACCAACCAAGTTTTTATTAATTGAACTGACCAGGATAGCCAAGACACTTTCAAAGAAGAAAAATATGGTGAGGACTTACTTTACCAGATATCAAGACATAAGCAAGCGACAGTATTAAGATAGCGTGCTATTGGTGTAGAAATGGACGGATGGAACAGAACAAAGAGTCCACAGACTTACACACCTATGGAGACATGGCAAGCGGCACTGCAGATGGGTGGGGACAGGACAGATTATGAATACATGATGCAGGGGTAGGTGGGTGACTCTTGTGGGGGAAATGAAAGTGACTCCTTATCTTGCTATATGCCGAAAACGATTACAGAGCTGGAGAAAGTACGGGTAACACATCACAATACTGAGGATATACAGCCAGTTCTTAACGATGCATAAGAAAGAGACAGCAGAAAAAATGGGCAGAAGATTTGAATAAACAGTCCACAGGAGACAAAATCAAAACGGTTAATAAACACATGAAAATGTGCTCAACCTCATTCGGAATTAGCTAAATGCAAATTAAAGCCATAATTATACACCCGCCGGTCGGCAAAAACAAAAAAGAGCCTGGCAATACCAAGTGTTGGCAAGGATGTGGAACCAGGGAAAATCTTTTACTGCAAAATTCTTTGAAAACAAAAGTCCTGATGCCCTAGAACTCAGGAGTCAGACCCCAGAGAAACTCCTGCACACACATCAGAAACACAGATAAGACTATTGCTAGTAGCACTGTCTGGGATGGTTCCAAACTGAACACAAGCCAGAAGTCCATCTGCAGTAAAACAGATCTGTGAACTACCATGGTCATACAGTGGAACGGCTTTCAGTAGTGAATTTGAGCCAGCTGCAGCTATGCACAGCAACATAAATGAATCTCAAAGACACCGTGATGGGGAGAAGCAGCCAGACGCCAAAGCTTGCGTCTATCTGTATGATTCCACTCACATAAAATGCAAAAACAGGAAACCAGGAAATGGGGGCTTCATAGCAAAACAGGAACAGGAGCCCCACCAAAGCCAGGGCATGGGTTACTTGTGAGGGACGGGATGGTGATGAGATAGGGAGGGTACATGGGGGCTGGAGGGTCTACTTCCTGACGTTCATTACGTGACAGTTTGTTAAACGCTGTACATTTGCGCTTTGTTCACTTTTCTGAATGTGTTTTAGTCCATGGGAAATAAAAGGAAAAAGGAGGGGCCTCAGCTCTGAGTAGCTCAGGGCATGGCCAGGGATGCAGCCAGAGTGTGATGCAAGGGTAGCTGTCAGGCAGCCTCTAAGGTTTCTGAGGAGCAAAGGAAGTCCGAAGAGGCAGATGGGGTCGGGTCTGCTCTGCATCCTGTGACACTCCCTCCCGTGAGGAAGTGCTAGAAGGCACCCAGATGCGGGGTGGCTACTCAGCCATCTCTGAGGTCCCTGCCACCACGACAGGGGTCCTCTCCGAGGCCTCCACCCAGGCAGTCTTTTCCAGGTGGGGGGACAGGACACGCCAGCACAGAGGACCCAGACGTGTGCGCGCGCTGCCCCGTGAGGGGCTCCGTGCTGCAGGGTGGCAGCCAGAGACGGGCTGTGGCCCTCCCCTCACTGCCCCACCTCTGGAGACACACGAGTTTGGTTCATGTGCCAGCTCTTCCCGATAGTCCCTGGGTGGCCTTGCTGTCCTCTGCACCATCCCCTCCAGAGTTCAGCCACTGGGTGCTGGACATGAAACCCCGTGGTCCCAGGCCTGCTCTCTTATCTTTGCTGGTGCTGTCAGAGCCACCCATCCGGCCTGGGGCGTCCTCGCAATGTGACCCAGAGTTGGGGTGGGGACTGGGAGAAACTCTGGCTTGTTTTTGTGGCCTCTTCTGGTTGTAACAACTTTTCTTTAACCACAAAAATCTCCATTAACAGAAGGTACAGAGGCTCAGTGAGCACTCTTCCTGATTAAGTGTAGGAAAAGTAAAACCATGTTCAGCGCTTGGCTTGGAGAAGCTTCCCAAAGTGTCTGGGGCCCTTTTCTGGAGCCCAGGAATAGAAGCCATCTTTGAACTCACAATTAGGCTGGGAAGGTCAGCAAATCCTCTCTGAGCCTCAGTTTCCCTACCTGTAAGATGAGTGAGCAGGATGGCCCCTAGTCTTATACCGGGGCCAGGAGGGAAGAGCAGGGTGAGGCAGGTCCACTTTGTCCCCCCCAGAGCTGTGGCCCCCTTGGCTGGGCGAAGGCATGCCCAGAACCCTGGGAGGCTGACTAACAAGACACCCAACAATGACCGCCAGAGGCCACAAAGGGTGACGGGGAGCTAGGCAAGGCCAAGGTCTGGGCTCAGAGCTGCAAAGGACAGATCATGTGACAATAAACAGCAGAGCTGGGGCTTGAATCCAGGCCTCTCTGAACCTCAGTTTTCTCACCTGTAAAATAGGCCTCATAGCAGCTGCTCCTCTGGGCAAACTATGTCAAGTGCACCTTAGCGCCTTGCACACAGGAAGTGCTCCGTACGTGGTGAGCACCCTCCAGCCCTACGTGAGGAAGAAGGCACTCAAGCAAGTCTCAGGAGGGACAGGGACCCCTTCCGGCCTTTCCTTCATGTTGGGGTGCCATGCCTCGGGCCCCATCCACCACCAACACACACTCTAGCAACTGAGGTCCCGGGCCTGGGAGGCCAGGCGAGGCCAGGTCCTGGGGTGGGCATCTGGCAGACACAGTCCTCATCTGTCCAGGCAGCCAGAAGGACCCATCACCTGGCTCTTGGCCCCAGAAACCCCAAACCTTCCAGAGTTCAGGGCTCCCAAGTTGCTGCATGTCAGATCCAAGTGGCGGCACCCTGCGTCCTGCAGGGATCACCACCATCCCCGGCCCCGCTGGGAACTGCTTCTGATTCAAGCCCCCAGTGAAAAATTTCACAGGAAGGGAAGCTACAGCCAGTTGGGAACAGTGTGCCTCACCGGGATCCCCACGCAAGTTCAGGGCAGAGAGCTGCAACCGTAGGGAGGAGGAACTGCTCGATGCAGAACAGAAGCCCCAGGGGCCCGCTCCCCTGTGCTGCGCTGACCCCGCCCCCTGGGGCGGCTGAAGAAGAAACACCTGCAGGTGGTGCTGGATGCTTGGTTCCTGGAGGGAGATGGCTGCTGTCTCAGCCACTGCACCTCAAGGAGCCTCCCACATCCCCTGAGTGGTCTCCTGTCTCCCTCTCCTCCAGACCAACCCCCCACCTCAGATGGTCTCCCCAGTAGGGGAGGGGACATCCAAACAAAGGGCCTTCTCCAGGGAGCATTAATCACTCGCTAGTAGACATAAGTGTTTTTGTGGCTTGGATTTTACATAACAAATTCCTCATTCCCAGCAAAAAGCACAGCGAGGATCAAAATGACCCTGAGTTCCCTGCCAGCTCTGACACCCAGCTGAGTCTGTTTTTACGAGAAAAAAAAAAAAAAAAAAAAGGTGGAGTCTGGAAGAACAGTCTGCTGCAGTCGGGGCAGGGCCTGAGCCAGGTATTGACCAGAGGACTTGGGCATTGGGTACCACTGTCCCCACCCATTCTTTGCCTCCTCAGGGCCTGTTCTTCCTGCTGCACTGTAGCCATGACCTCCTCCGAGAAGTCCTCCTGGAGCCTCCAGCTGGGTTCCAGGCTCCCAGCCCCTGCACACTCTGCTGCCCCAGACAGCGGGCACTGCGAGAACCTCCTGCCCAGCTGTCTCCCAGGAACCGCTGGTTAATCCAGCAGACAACACAACTGCAGACGTGAGGGGCCTGTTAGCCCTACAGCCCCACCACCCTGGACCTGACTTGTGGCAGCAGAACCTGGAGCTCTGCAGCACAGGCTCTGAGTCCAGACTGCCTGACCTGAGTCCTGTTGTGTTACCAGCTGTGCGCCCCTGGGCAAGTAAGTCATTTCGCAGCCTGCGGCCTAGAAGACAAGACCATCGGCTGCAGTCCCCGCGTGTACGCTGGTGTGGAGGCTCAGTTAGGCTGGCCACTCCTTCCCAAAGAAGCTCTGGCCTCCCAGACAAAGGTCATCTGTGCTTTATTGTGTGGCAATGGCCCCTCACGGAGCCTGCGTTGTAGCGTTCTGAGGGGGTTCCTGGGGCCAGCCCCTGCCCCCATCCCAAATGCCCCAACCCTGCCTAGCTTCCAGCCAGTGCAAGGTGGGCGTGCTGGGGGACCAGAATTCCTGTCCATGAAGTCCAGGCTAGGCTCAGGCTGGGAGGTGGGCAGGGTGGATGGGGTGGGATAGGAAAGCCCCACTGCCCCGTCCAGTTCTCTGGAGGCCAGAGCCCGGCCTAGCCCCGGGGACCCAGCCTGCTGGGTGGGGCCTGGCCTGGCAGTTTCTACACGGTGGCTGCTGGGGAGGCCCCAGGTCAGAGCTTGGTGCTGGCTCCTGATCGTCCTCTCAGGCAGGCCTGTCTCCTTCCGGGGGGCCCCCATGGTCGTCTCTGCCCGGCAGCATGTGGAGGAGGTGTCACCTGGGCCTGGCGTAGCCGTAGGGGAGCCGCAGCAGCAGGCTCTGGTGGCCTGGCAGCACGTGGGTGTGGTAGTGCTCCACCAGGCTGCCCACGCTCAGAAACAGAACGTCACCCTCCAGGTAGAATTTAGAGTCCTGGGGGGGAGGGTGGCAGGGTCAGGGGGACCGGGCCAGGTGGTCAGCCTGTAACACACTGCCCAAGGGATGCAGGCAAAGTCTGCAAATAAGCCCAGAGTCGAGGGCTGATCATGCCATCTCCTTAGGGTCAGTGGAGGACACAGAAGGGCAAGGAGAGGGGGAGGCTGAGGCAGCGGAGGAGGGAGGGGGAGGGGGATGTCCGGAGGTGCTGGCCTCCGACCACTCACTGCCTATGCTCTACCAAGGAAAGTCTGCCCTGACCCCAGCCAAGCCCCAGGCCAGGGTTCCCCGCCCGTCCAGGACCCTCGGGTAGGGCCAGCCCACTCACCTTCTCAAAGATGCGGTAGTTCCTCACTTTGTTGGAGGTTTCATCCCACACGACCAGGACCTGAAGGAAGAGAAGCGGGCAATGGACGGCTCAGCCGAGAGCAGCGCTCACCTCAGGAAAGACGACAGACCTCAGAGGCCAGGGAGCAGCATGAGGGCCGGGTCCGTGGGGAAGGCTCGCCCTGCGCGTGGGCAGCAGGACTCCTGCCCTCAGACAGCCTCTGAGAAGACCTGAGTAACAGTAGCAAGTGGCTGGTCCAGTCCAGGATGAGCTCTCACAGTGGGGAAACTGAGGCTCAGTGAGGTCACACAATTCACCCTTGGAGGGGCACTGGCAGTCCTGCAGACCACCCACCACTCCCACTGCCCCAGGCACCCTCCCCTTCAATGTGTGGGAATCACCCACCCCATCAGAGTCCTGGGACCTCCAACCCTGCTTTCCCGCCTCGTGCTCATGCTGAGGGGTGGGCATCACTGCACGTGGTCTCTAGTTCCTGAGAATAAATGGGGAGGGGACTGCCAGGCAGAGACCTCAAGGATGAAGCTCAGCTGAGATGCCAAATCTGAGGCTGCGTGGGGCAGTGACCAATAAACTGTACAGCCCTGTGCTCACCTGTCAGCCTGGGTGTGTGGAAGCCAGAAGACCCTACTACAGTGCAGCTGTCGGGGGGGGGGGGTCTTTGCTCAGCAGGGTGACCTCAGGTGCCCTCCCTGGGTGCCTACCTTCCCTGACTTGGTGGAGGAGTTCCGGATGCAGTAGAGTCCGTCCTGGGGCTCTTCCCGGGGGCTTGTGGCTTTGAACAGCCTGAAGTGAAACAGTCACGTCGACAGAGGAACCACCCACAGACCACTCTCTCGGGGACCCCCCAGGCTTTCTGTCCTCCCAGCCTCTGCTGCTCAGGCCCCGAGAGCACTGGGCACCCCGAGACCCAGCTGCACAGACCCAGGGGGGACGGCCCACTGCAGCGCTGGGCTCACGCGCTCTGCTCTTTTGCCAAGCTTCTCGTGGCACTTGGCCGGGTACTGTGCCAGCAACTGCCCAGCACCAAGGCTAGTGAGGGGACCAGAGAAGCAGGAAGATGGGGTGGGGGGAGCAGCCGGGAACCTCATGTCTGTAAAAACAAAGCTTTGGAGGAAGAAGGGCTTCACGCTGACCTCTCCACTTCGCAGGATTCCGTGGTGTTGATGAAGACAGAGCTAGGCAGGGGCACCTGGAGAGAGGCCGGTGGTGGTCGTGTCAGGTCTGAGCAGTGCTTGTGGCCAGCACCCTCCACCATGCCACTGGCTGCCCACCTGTGCCAAGATCCGGGGCTCTGTGCCGTGTTCATCCCCCCCAGCTCCAGGGTCCTGGGGCTCCTGGCTCGAGATGGCCAGGGAGGGGCCGCCCTGGCCTGTGGCTCTCCCGCAGCCACCCACCCACAGCTGGGACCTGGGCACGCCACTGGGCCTTGCCTTCTCATAGTCCTCATCAGAGTCCTCCCCACCAGGGCCGGCCTGTGAAGAGTCAGCCTGCGAGGGTTTCCGGGGTTTTTCAAAGGAGAAGCTCCTGAAACTCTGCCCATCAGGGGGTGACCGCCTGGGAGGGGAACAAGGACAGGAAGGCCACGTCACTGTCAGACACAGGAAAGGCCCCCACACACACCACACCCACGCACCCTCCAAATGACCACACCAGGCCTTGGAACCCAGGGGGTCTGGCTGCTACAGCCCTGGTGGCTGTCAAAGGCCCACGACCATAGAGCTCTGGAGGGGTCCATGCTGACCGCCATGGGGTGGCAGCGATGGCCTGAGGCCTGGAAGCCAGGGCTGGGGTCACAGGCAAGGGGGGGTCCTGGGCTCTGGTGGTGTCACACTGTGGACAAGTGGTCTGGATATTGGATGGAAAAGGCCCCAGGTTGAGGGGGGTGTCAGCCCCAGCTCTGCCACTGACCAACCAGAGGATGCATGTGGATGGGTCGGGCTGAAGGCACATGCCCCTCACCTGTGGCCAGGTGGTCCTAAGCCTCCAGGGCTTCGCGGGAGTTACAGGAGGGGCTGCCGGGCTGGGGGCGAGGCTGCACTGTGGCCAACCATCCCCGGCCCAAGCTGCCTGTGGCCCTCAGGGCCGGATCCAGAGAGTGACAAATGACCCAGCCTGCGCCTCTGTGGCCCCTCATGAAACACAACCACAGGTGTGGCCAAGGGCCTCCCCGGCACTTCCCAGGGGCAGAGGGAGGAGGGTGCTGGGGCAGGGCGGCTGGGGAGCATAGGATCAGTGCACCCACTCGAGGCTCGCCCCCGTGGCTCCCAGAGCCTTCACTGCTGAGGGCCCCCAACCTCTGTGGCCATGGCCAGGGGCGTGGATGACTGTGGGATCGGGGACACACCGGTGTCCTGGCCCTGCCCAGCCATGAAACACAAGTGTCTGGAGCAGGCCCTGGGGGGGGGTGTCACAGGCCTGTGCCACATTCCAGCAGGTCCCCAGTCGAGAAGGGCACACAGGCAGCCTTAGTGGCTCTGGAGCGAGGGACATATCCAGAGCCCCAGACGGGGCTGGAGAGGGCCACTCTGGGTCAGGAGGGCCTGCAGAGGCAGCGGGCTCAGAGAGGCTCCCAGCCACATACCTCCCCCCACCCTCCTTGCTCACTGTGCCCCAAGGCAGCCAAGGGCTCCAGGTCTACCACCCGTTGGGATGGGCTTCAAGGCTGGATGCCCCTTGTATCCTGGCCAGGTGGGGGGCCGCTCAGCCTAGGCAGACTGGAGCAGTCACGGACCCTTCCTTGTCCTGTGCCAGGGCTCCCAGCATGGGCTGGGTGCCAGAGGCAGGGAGCCTGGGGTGCCAGCGGGAGAACAGGCCAGGGAGGGGTCCCGATGGCACCGGTGCCACAGACTCACTGGAGCTGGGGGAGGGGCGGCTTGTCTGGCCTGGGTAGGACTGCAGGCCGGGCTGTGGCCTCAGGCATGGGTAGCTTCAGTGCAGGCGGCTTGGGGGCCACAGGGGGCCCAAAGAGTCCGGGCCGGGCTGCCTCCCTTGGCGGGACCTCCTCTGCCATCTTTAGGAACTTGGGCTTGTTGGCTGGTAAGGGAGGAGGCTCAGGCATGGGTGGCCCCCGAGAGGACAGATGGAAGGACTTGAGCTTGTCACAGTTCCTGGAGACGGCAGTGGCCGTGCTGGCAGAGCTGACCCCGTGGCTGGGGATCCGGGGCTCCAGGCTGGGGCTGGTATTCTCATGGAAGGTGTTCTCAGGGAAGCAAGGTGGTTTCCGGAGGCCGGGCATGGTGGGCGGGCTGCCCAGCGGGGGGTCGCTCATCCTCCGGGAGGCAGTGGGTACCCTGGGGCTGGGCTCAATCCGCTTCAATCCCAGCAGGTCCCTCTTGGAGTCCTCAGTGGCTGAGCCAGCATCAGGGAGGCTGCGCTTAGGGGGCGGGGGTGGCAGCAGGGGGCCTGGACCCTTGGAGGTAAAGGAGTGTGTGCGAGGCACATCAGAGAAGACTGGCTTCCTGGGCGTGGGCACAGGAGGTGGGGGGTAGGCCGGCGGGTGGATCAGGGCGTCTGCAGAGCAAAGAGACCCATCTGGTGAGCAAACGTTGCCTGCTGGAGGCTGGACCAGAGCCACCTCCACCAGTAATGGATGGCAGGGGGCCAAGCAGGTGTGCGCCCCTCACAGCCTGGCCACCCTACAGCCCCGACGCCCAGCACTCCTGATGCAGCCTTCCTCCTGGGGTCCTGGCCCAGCCCACGCTACCAGCCCACCCCTTCCTCCTCCACACAGCAGCCTGTGCAAATTCCCTGAAGCCCAGATGTCACATCAGGAGCCATTAAGTTCCTGGAGAGGAAAGCAAGAGGCAGAGAGGAGGCAAGGAGGCCTCTGAGGATGGGGCCTCAGCTGTGGGAGGCTGGAATTCCCACAGAGACGAGGAAGGGTGGGCGCAGGCTAGGAGGAAAACAAGGGTTGTGTTCATGACAAGTTTAAGATGTTGTGAGACATCTATGGGACACCAAGGGAAGTATCGGGGCACACGCCCAGAGCACAGAGAGAGGGCCTGGCTGCACATGTCCACCACGTCAGCAGCCCACTGACTATGCTGGCTGTGGCCCCGGCTGTGACAGGAGAAAGGTGGGAGAGGCCTGAACCCGGGTGGCCCTCCAGTCGCCTGGTGTGCGGGAGGAGCAGGGCTGGTGGAGGTGGGAGGGGGCCTGGAGCATGAGATGCCTGGTGCTGGCAGGGCAGGTGGGGACAGGGAGGGGGCACTGGGCCAAGTGCCACCCAGGGTTCCCACCCTGCAGTGGGAACCCTGACGAGAGATGTTCTGAGAGGGGGAGCCTGAGTGGCCAGACAGTGCCGGCAGGTGTGCAAAGTGCTGGGCCCCCGGAGGGCCAGGGGGAGAATGTGCAGCGAGGCCCTGTGCGCCTCCTCCAGCGGGGGCAGGGCGGACGGAGCCGGGGGCTTCCCCAGGGCTGGTGTCACAAGGCCAGAGACAGGAGAGGGTGGAGCATTTGAGTGCGGGTGCAAAGAACACAGCCTTGGGGAGAGATGTGGGCTCTGTGCTGGCCCGCAGGTCCTGGTGGGCTGGAGGCCTGTGGCAGCCAGACCTCAGAGGGAGGGAGCTGGTAGCAGGGAAGGGGGCTGGACCTGGGTGCACTTGAGGGGAGGTGGAGCTAAGAAGAGGACACAAGGGGGTTGAGGCAGGAAGAAGACAAGGTCATTGGAATAGAGGCCAAGGCACAGGGAGGCTGAAGGTGGAGAAACTGTCCCAGAAATACTGAAATGAACACGAATGAGAGGGGCTGGGGCTAGGGGAGGAGAACCGGGGGTACAGGGTGAGTGATGGGACAGTAGGCAAAGAGGGGAGAGACGGAGACAGAGGACAAACGGCAGGGGTAGGGAGTGACGGACAGAGGGCAGGACAGAGGCACAGCCCTCCCACACCGGTCCGGTGCTCCACTGTGGTATGTGAGTAAGTTAAAGGCCGGTACAAGCCTGCCTCCCTCGCTGGGCTGTGTGCTTTGGGAGGTGGGGGCGGGGGTGGGGCAGCGTGTGACCCTCTGGCTTGCGGAAGTGCTGAGAGAGCTGTCCCTCCTTCCCTAATTCTCAGCCCAGCATCCCAAGTGCGCCGCCCCCTACCACCCCGGCTAACTGCAGGAGGCAGGAGGAGCAGGTGAGCAGGACCAGTAAGGGTGTCGAGCCTCTTCTGCTCTGTTCCTCCTAATACTCGGGCCACAGTAGGGAAACTGAGGCCTGGGGTGGAGCCTGTCGGGCCTGAGGCCACCCAGAGCAGTCCCCAGTCCCCCAGCCTGGAAGGGGCCCAGGCCCCAGGCCCCAGGCCCTGCTCTTCGTTCGCCCCGAGGCCTCCCCAGCCCCCAGCTGGCCCCGCCTACCCTCAGGCCTCCCGGGCTCGGGCGAGTCGGGCTCCATGTACGAGTCGTCCTCATCGTCATGCTCGTAGTCTGAGGGGCAGACAGAGGGTCAGAGCCAGGGCGGCCCAGGCCAGCAGCACCAGGGCAGGCTGGCAGGGCGGGGTCCTCAGGACAAGGATGGGACCCGAGACCCAGGCTGCCTGGGGGGGCCAAAGGGACAGAGCAGGGAGGAAGCCAAACATGCCTCCCTCCTGGGCAGCAGCCTGAGAGGAGGACCTGGCCCAGCCCCTGCCAGTGGCCAGGCTGGAGAGGTGGTGGGGCTGTGGACGTGGGGATGCGCCTCACCCTCACTGTCCACGGGGCACGCAGAGAAGCTGATGTCTACGGGCCGCTCAACCGCTCCGTAGAAGCTGTCTGTGTCCGAGCTGGAGTCACTGAGTGCAGGGGAGGGCAGGGCGGTGAGCGCCAGGCGGGGGGCCTCTGGCACCCACATGCACGGACACGCATGACACACACAGACATGCAGACCCAGGCATGTGCACACAGACACAGACACGCAGATGTGGACAGATGCACAGGACTCACAAAGACACACGCAGAGACACATGGACGTGTAAAGATAAACACACAAGGACAGACGTGAGGGCTGTGGCGCCTCCCTCAACTCCACTGTGGTTCTAGCCACAAGGGTGCCCTGACTGCCCAGAGGGTGCCCACAGGGCTCTGGCAGGGCTTGCGGGGCAGCCTCGGTGTGCCAGCCCTCTCTGGGCCTCAGTGTCCTCATCTCCAGGGCAGGATGGACGCTGTGCGCACCCAGAGCCCCTGCTGCTTGCTGAGCCACCGCAGAGGGGACTCACTCTGGTCTCACTCCCTCGTGAGCCAGAGTGGGCGTCAGAGGCCTGAGAACCCAAAGGTCTGAGCTACTACAGACTCCGGGCCTCCTGAAAGGGCAGGTAGAAGCACCTGTAGCCCCTTCAACAAGAACCACTGATGGGGGTGTGTGCACACATGCTCACACGCTCGGGCACACACATGCAGGTGCACACCCCACACACGTGGCCCAGGCGGCACCTTCAGAAAAGCCTCGGAGGAGGGGATTCGGGGCCCAGCCCCACGGGTGAGGAGGACGGCACACATGTCAAGGTCAAGGGACCCCAGTGACACCCTGCCCGCCGTCACGCCCCAGGCCCACCTGGCCTCCAGAGGCAGCTCCTTCTTCTCATGGAAGTGGCCGATCTCCCTGCGCAGCAAGGCCATCCAGCTCTGTGGGTCAGTCAGGGCCTCAGTGGGCGCTGCTGCCAGGGCAGAGCCCTTCCCTCGCCTCTCCTAACCTCCCGTCCCTGCACCGGCTAGTCTGCACCCACCACAGGGTTTCGGGGAGACAGCCCTGGTTGGCCCTCTTGGGGCTACAGCCCCGTCAGCCCATCCAAGGCTTCCCCCTGAGCCAGCGAGTTCTCAGGGTGAGGGTGCTGGCTCCGGGCACGAGGATGGAGGACCGAGGGCAGCACCCGCCCAGCACCCCATGCCCCAGCCACATCCCTCAGGGCCGGGCCAGGGCCCTGTTAGTCCCCGGCCCCCCTCACCTTGCGCTCATCCTCAGAGGAGGCGGAGAAGAACCACGTGCGGTGCTTCCTGCTGACGTGGACAATCTTGAAGGGGAAGACGTTGTTGGACGTTGTCTCCTCGGCGGCGCGCATCACCCTAAGGGCACAGGTCCAGTGGTCACCCCGGTCCCCGCCCACAGGGACGGCCTTGGCAGGGCCCCCACCCCAACCAGTTTCAGCCCCAGCACCGTGCCCCGAGGAACCGGGAAGATGTGGATGGTCGGCGGCTGACGCATGTGGGCAGAGGTGGGCAGTGAGCAGACAGGACGCTGGCGTGTGGGAGGGCTTCCAGGGCGCAGCACACGTGAGGCTCTGAGGCAAGGACATGCCACCCTTGCTGCCCATCAGGGCTTTACTTGGATGCCTTGGACCCCACCTGGCCCCGGCCCGCCTGCTGGGGGCCCTCCTGCATGGGGTTCCGTGTCAGCCTCCGCCCCACCCCTGATGCCTGGCAGGTGTCTGAGAGCATTTCTAGCAAGTGATTCACTGTGGCCGCTCCCACAGCCGGGACATGAGGTTCGCACAGAGATCACAATGTCTACCGTGGGGTGGGGGTACTGCCAGTCTGGGCACCTGGGGCAGGTATGCCCATATGACCCATCAGAGGGCCTGGACCATCCCCTGGGGCAAGAGTGCTCCCCTATCAGGTCGAAGGTGGAGTGTCGACGGAAAGGAAATGTCCCTTTCCAGGGGCCCCCAGAGCTCTAACCCACCAACTGACAACCACAGGAGCTTGGAGCCTCCCCCCTCCTCTGCCTGGGGGTCTTGCACTGGGCCAAGAGCTTGGGTGCAGGCCAGGGTCTACAGCCACTCCCAAAGGGTCTCAGTCCTGCCACTGACACCACGGACCCTGGGTTCTCATAGGAAGGAGTGGCCGGGCCCTCCTGGGAGGGCAAGAGACACAGACCAATGCCCTCAGGTGCAGGGCCTGAGTGGTATGACATCAAGACCTAGAGCCAGGAATCACCCTTGACCCCTGCTGTGCGTGTGTGTGTGTGGGTGGGCACACACAGGCTAGTATGCCCCACCCCACCCCACCCCAAACTCACGGCGTGTGTGGAGGGGAGTGCCCACCTGCCCATTAGTCCCAGAGCCCCCCAAGGTCAGATCATGGCCTGACTCATGGGCCCAGTCCTTAGCGGGGACAAGGGAGCCTGGGGCAGGGCCGGGAGTGGACTGGGCTCTTGGCCATTCAGAAGGAGGCAGTGATGGGTGAGGGGGCAAGGTGGGGAGGAAGGAGGGACACAGAAGTCATTGGGCAATGACTGAATGGGGACCCTGGAGAGCAGGCTGTCCCAACCGTGAGTCAGAAAGCCTCAGCCTTGCCCTCAGGCCCTCGGCAAAGCACTCAGGTTAGACGGCAGGTCGACTCAGGGAGAAGACGAGGCTGCCCTGAGGCCAGGACGGGGGTGGAAGAGGCTGGACGTGGTCCAAAGGGGTGAGGGTGGGGCCATCTCAGGAAAGCTGGGACCTGCCTTGAACGGGAACCAGGGTGGAGCAGCTGACCGTGGGGCCCGGGGTCAGTGGGCATGGGGACACTTACCGGTTGTAGCCGCTCAGCGAGAAGGCGCCCTGCGGGGAGGCAGACGTGCTGCTCCTGAAGTAGTAGACACAGCGCTTGTGGACAATGACAAAGCGCAGGGGCCCTGCGGGCGGTGTCGGGGGCAGGGTGAGCCACGGGGCTGGGGTCGCAGGCAGGCCCCGCGCTGGGGACTACGCTCAGGGCCCTGGGAACACCAGGCCAGGACGCCTGCCTTTGAACACCACTGAATGGAAGGCAGGGAACTGGGCTGGCCTGCCGCCCCCACCCTGGGGTCTACCATGGGGCCAGATGCGGACAAGCTCATGGGCGTGCTGGCCGCTCCAGGGCAGGGGTAGAGTTGAGGGCTGTGTGGAGTCACCACAGGGCCCCTGGACTAAAGCTGGCTCGCTGCAGACAGAGTGACTGCCTGACTCACTGAACACCCTCTCGATAAGGTGAGGGCACCCTGTTCCCCACTCCCGCCTGCCCTTAGCCAGCTTCTGTCCATCCCTTTCTTAAAGCCCTGAGACCAGGAAGCAGGAAGCAGGCAGCCAAGAGTCTGTAGTTCCCATCCTGACTCCCTTTCTGGGAAATCTCTGGGCCTCCGCTGCTAGAGCTGTCACATGCAGGACAGAGCTGTTCTAGCCTGGTGGGCAGCACACCCTCATTATCAGTGGTCATGACAACTGTTTCGTGGGTGGCTGGGATCTACCTTGTCTCCCCATCAGCCTGGGGCATCACTCGGGCAGGCACCAGAAAGTGGTTAACCCAGGGGCCAGACCTACCAGGCCAACAAGGGCCCCCAGCCCCTGGCCGCAGGCTGAAGCTCCCTTGGCCAGCTGGTCAGCACTGTGCACCAAATGCCCATCTTATTTCCACCCAGTCCTGGGGGCCGGGGAGGCCAGGGGTGCCAGCACCAGGGAAAGAAGGGATACTAGCGTGGGCCCACCAGGTAAGGCAGCAGATGCTAAGCAAAAGCAGGCTGCTTGGCCCAGTTGGTCCAGTGAGGAAACGGGGCAGCAGGGCCAGGGCTCAGCCGTGTCCCCACGTCCCCTCCTTATGCTCCTCCCCACCCAGAGGACTCACATTTGAGCAGCTGCAGCTGGGTGCCACCCTTCTTGTGTAGGTAGCCAGCCTTGGCCACACCCCCAGGCATGGTTAGCAAGTTCTGGGCACCAATGGCCTTCATGGGGACAGGCCAGTGCATCTCCTCAGCCGCCATGAAGCTGCAATAAAAAAGGAAGGGGGACATGTCTCAGCCAGGGGTGGGAGACAGAAGATAGCTTAGCTGGGGGCATGCAGGAAGGACACTGCCAAGCCCCTGGAGACAGCATGAAGATTCAAGGCAGCAAGAGGTGAGTAAACCCCTTTTCTGAAGACCCAGGCAACCAGGTGGGACCCAGGGAGAGAAAAGGCCACTTGGTCCACTCCATCAGCCCTAGGTCCTTTCAGCCACACACTTGATCTCCAGGGACCCTAAGAGCCAAGTGTGTTCCTTCACTGTCATTGGCTTATTCACCACACACCTACTAAACCAGGGGCTAGGGTACAGCAGAGCATGAACTCAGGAAACCTCTGGTCCAGGTAAGTCAGGCCTTAAGCCATAACCACTCCAAGTCTGAGTGCCAAGTGAGTATATAATGGGGACTGCCTTAGATGGGAAGTCAGGGAGGGCTTCCAGGAGGAGGTGACTGGGGTCACAACCAGAAGGGAAAAGTTAAAGCGGTACAGGGACGAGGGCAGCCCCTGGGCACCCTCTCCAACAGCTCTGATGCCCCAGATGCCCCACCCTCCACTCCTGCCTGCACTTAACCAACTCCTGCCCATCCCTTTCTTAAGTCCCCGAGGCCAGAAAGCAGGAAGCAGGCAGCCAAGGGTCTGCAGTTCCCATCCCGACTCCCTTTCTGGGAAATCTCTGGGCCTCAGCTGCTAGAGTTGTCACATCCAGGACAGAGCTGATCTGGCCTGGTGGGCAGCACACCTTGCTAACAGTGGCCATGACAACCATTTGGTGGGGTGGCCGAATCTACCCGGTCTCCCCGTCAGCCTGGGGCATCACTTGGGCAGGCACCATACAGTGCATCCTGCCTGGGGGTTAACCCAGACCCACGGGACCGTACAGTCCAGGTCCCAGAGTCTCTTACTCGTGTTCCAGCTGCTTTCCCCGAAACCCGCCAGGCTGTTTCAGCTTCACACTGCCGGGCTCTGCCTGGAATGACTGCTACCCCGCTCACACGGAGGGCTCCTACCCATTCTTCAAGACTCAGATTGAGGCCCTCTTCTGTGAGGCATCTCAGTTTGGGGTCTCTCTCACCCCTGGTCCCTCTGAACAGCGCCCCTCACACCCTGCACTGTTTTATCCGTACCTCCCGCCACCCCCAACCTGGGGCCTGGTCCCTCCTGGGCTCCCAGTGCAGTTGGAAGAGCAGGTGTAGGGTCAGTCTACTGTTGAGACCCTAAGGGAGCAGTTAGGGTCAGAACCAGGGGCCCAGTGTTGCTGGAACTCCTGCCACTACAGGCCCCATTCCTAAACACACACACACACACACACACACACACACACACACAAAAGACCACTCTGCTCTTAGCAAGCCGGCAGACTCCATTAAATGTTCACCGCCTCCTGCCTCCTGGGAGGAGACCGCTCCTGGGTCCCTCCAGCCCCACCTGCACCCAAAGCCAACCCCTCTGGCCCGCGCCCCCACCAACAGTGGAGACTCCAACAAGGCGCGCCGGCCCTATGCCTGGCCACTCCCGCTCCAGGCCAGCGGGCGCGGGACAGAGTAGAGGGAGGAGGGGGCTCCGCGCCCACGCCCACCCACGGGAGGTCCTGGCAGACGGACAGGCCGGTGCCCCGCCCGGAGCCCCCAGGTCCAACCCAGGCGGGCCCACGCCCGCCTTTGTTCTCCCTGGAAGCGCCGGCTCGGTCCGGCTCGGTACTCACGGCGTCCACGCGGCGGGCACGGCTGGGTTCCGGGGGGCGGCCCGCGCCCGCCTCCCCTGCGCGCACCGACACGGCCCCGGGCCGCGCACCCCGGCCGCCGCCTCGTCCCCGGCGCCCGCCTCCCGCCGGCCCCAGCCCCGCGGCCGCAGCCCCGCGCCCGCCATGCCGCCGCGCCCCCGGCTCCGCCGCCCCCCGCCCCCACCCGGCCGCCGGCTCCGCCCCTCTCGGGCGGGCCGGACGCAGGTGAGCCGGCCGCCCCGCCCCGTCCCCCCCGCGGGGCCTCAGTTTCCAGGTCCGCCGCACTGAGGACGCGGCCGCGGGGCCGGCGTCTGAGGTGCAGCCCTGGGGCAGGAAGCCACTGATGCAAACGGGGCACCGCTCCTTCACAGCCCCAACACTGCCCGTGCCCCGCGGTTGCAAGGCTCCGGCGCCCAGGCCCCAGTCCCACCCGGCTCCTGGCTGGCCCAGCCCCTGGGAAAGTGCCTTCTCCTCCCTGAGCCAATGGGGGTGAGGGCCGCCCGGCCTCCCGCGGCTGTGGTGGGGTTGAAGCTGGTCTGGGCGGCGGAGTCCCCCACCGGGCCGCAAGCTCTCAGGCTCCCACGCGGGTCTGCGGTTTCTCTGTCCCCGTCCTGGGCAGGATGCTTGGCCTATCAGACCCTGTGGGCCTCTGCCCTGGATTCCCTGCAGGCGTCAAGGGTCTGGTCCTTGGCAGCTCCCACCTGCTTGGAAATATGTGGGCATCTCTCCCAAGAGACTCCGAGGCTGGCTAAAGGCTGGTGAAGGCCCTTGCTCGCCTCCCAGGCGTTTTGCTCCTCTACCTTCCACCTGCATACAGGCTGCCACCAAGATGGGCCACCTGCGGCAGAGGGTAGCTAACACCCTGGGCTGGGCCCCCACCTAGATGTCTATACTGGGTGCCCCTCCCTGGTTTCCTGGCCTCCACCTCAGGCCAGCTCTCTGGCCTCTCACTGCAGCCTCCAGACACTGAGGCTCTGTCCTGCCCCTGTGCCTGTTTCCAGCGCTCTTGCCAGTCCCTCCCCCTGCAGCATACCCAGCCCTCTAGGCCACCTCCCCTTCTCCCAGCCACCCTGCCTGACCCCTCTCCACCACCTCCGGGCAGCCCCCACCACTTCCTCTCCTCAATCTCTTTCCTCCACCACGTTCCCCTCAGCCCACTCTCCAACATACATGCTGTTCCCATCACTGCTCTGTTTTGACTCTCCAGGACCTGCTTGTGTCCAGCTGGCTCTTCGGTATCCAGCCCCTGTGGACCTTTCTCTGCCTCCTGTGTGCCTGCACCAGCCAGACCCCATGGCTCTCCTTACTCAAATCTGCCAAGCTCCCACCCGCAGACCTCTGGCCACACTGTTTCCACTGCCTGTAGTTGCAAATGAACTACCTTAACCCTCAAGAATCAGTTCAAATGAACACCAGTCCTTCACGAACTCTTCCAAAAACAGAACAGGAAGGCACTCATTCTAAGAGGTCAGCATTACCCTGATACCAAAACCAAAAACATCACAAAAAAAGAAAACTACAGCCCCATATCCCTTGCGAATGCAGACAAAGCTTTTCACCAACAACACTGGCAAACTGAATCCAGCACCCTGTGAAAAGGCTTCTTCGCCATGCCGAGTGGGATTATCCTAGGAATGCAAGGTTGATTTAACTTCCAAGATTCAAAGAGTGTAATACAACATATCAATCAAATAAAGAACAAAACCCATACGATCCTCTCAATAGATGCAGAGAAAGCATTTGACAAAATCTGACAATCCTACAGGACGAGAACAACACTCAGCAGACCAGGAACAGGAGGAGACCTCCTCAGCCTGGTAAAGGCGTCTGCGAAGAGCCAGAGTCAACGTCGTGATCGGTGCTGAGTGACGGAAAGCTTTCCCCTAAAGTCAGGGACAAGGCAAGGATGTCTGCTCTTGTCACTTCTATTCAAACTTGTAACAGGGCTTCTAGCCAGGAAGCTTAGGCCCGAAAAAGACATGAAAGCTAGACAGATTGGCAGGAAAAAGTAAAACTACTCACAGATTAGATGTATACAGAAAATTCCAAGGAACCCACTAAAGAATGGTGGGAACTAATAGACAAGCTCAGCCAGCGGCAGGTACCTGATCAACGCACAGAAGCCAGCCTGTTTCTCTACACGCGCACCAAACAACCCAGAAGTGGGAGAAGAGTTAGCTCAAGCATCCCCTCTTTCAGACCGTCCCCCCGACCTCTAGGGGTCCTTCGTCACTGTCCCGCATCCTCTCCAGCTCAGGCTCAGCACAGAGAGGGCACCCAGGCAGCCCCAAAGGAGGTATAGAATGTTGAGCCCAATATATCGCACCCTCCCCAGTCCTATAAGGAGACCTGGTGTGTGCGCTGGGAGCTGGGTGCCAGGGGGCAGCGCCGTGAGGACTGATGGAGCCCACCCCTCCTCCTGGCTCTGCACGAGGCTGGAGGCAGGAGCTGGGGTGGCCCACAGCCCCACTCAGGTCAGCTCAGTGGGCAGGTTGGCACAGGCCTGTGAGGGGCTCAGTGTCACCTGGCCACTGTCCCTCTGTGGGCAGAGTGAGGGCTCTTAGGTGTCCACTGACTGATCTTGGGTGGGGAGGGTGGGTCGTGGCAGGGCCTGGTTGTGCTCCAGCTTCACCTGCCTCAGGGACAGGCGCCGATACCCGCAGCCCCTCTCCAGAGGACAGACTGTCAAAGGGCAAGCCTGTCTTGATGCCCCAGCATCCTCCGGCCCCCCCGGCCCCACCCTGCACCACAGGGTGAGCTGGGTTGGCACCTGCCCAGATGCCCAGTGCCAGGCCCAGCTGGAGCAGAAAAGGGGACATGGTGGCTGAGAGTAGGGTAACAACGGGCTGTGGTGACCACATAGCTCTTAGGGAATTTCAGCCCAGCTCACAGGCTCCAGCTGCACCGGTTCCCAGGAAAGTCAAGGGGCACCCACGTAGCTGGTCAGCTCAGCCTCCCTGGCTGTCTCCCTCTGTGCCCACCGCGTCACAGAGCCCCAGGGACGCCCTCCATTCATCCCAGGGACCCCCACGACCTTCCTGTCAGCTCACGGGCAGGAAGCCTCAGTCTCATCCAGAGCGGGGCCTCCTCCCTGTGCTGCTGAGGGTGCCCGCGGAGCCATCCTGTGGGAGCTGTCAGGGAAACTGCCAGAGGCCTGGGTTCGAACCCTGCCAGGCCCAGCCTCCACTAAGCCCTCTCGTCTTCTGTCAGTTAAAACTGGGCCTGGAAGAGCCCAGTGCTCACAGCGCCCTGACACCCCAGCAGCACAGTGACAGGGCCGCCCTCGGGACCATCTGCCCCCACATAGGAGGGGACTGAGGCCACCCAGTGAGCAGGGACAGCACTCGCCTTCCAGGCTGCCAGGGGCAGGGCTCGGGAGACACCCGGGGCGGGTCGGGGGGCTGGCATGGGGGTGGCTGCTGGGCTCCCTGGGCCCTTCCAGGAGGTGTGTGATTTTGTGTGTGCACACGTGTGGACGTGTGCTTCAGCCTGCACGTGTGCATGAGCTCAAGCACACACACTGGGCAGGGGGGTGGGCAGGGACATTCTCCAGTCTCTGCTCCTGTATCCCCCACGCCTTCTCTCAAACTTGAGGCTGGTCTGCAGTACCCCGAGGCCGCAGCGGCAGCGGATGAGGGCAGAGCAGGCAGGTGAGAACCGCTCGGTCCCACGGAGACGGCCCCGCTGGGTTCCCCGAGGCGTCGGCGCTGCGGCTCCCACCCGCCTTGGGGCTGTGAGCCCCAGGGGCCTGTGGTCACCACCTGCGCAGGCCCACACTTGTGCTGTGGCTCCGCACCCCCAGTCATGCGCAGACAGTGTGTGCACAGGACGTGTGCGTGAGCTGCACGGCTGGATGCGGGAGCTTACACGTGTGTATGTCAGTGTGCGTGCACGTCAGTGTGCGTGCACGTCAGTAAGTGTGCACACGTGTGCTCCCATATAAGCCTGTGCAGGAGAGCTGGCAATGGCCCTGGAGGGAGGGCCCCCTCGGCTCTGCTCTCCAACACCTGCAGACTCGGCCCTGGCCGTGGTGAGGAGCTGGCGCCTCGTGTGACCACAGTGTCAGGGGGTTCCTGACAGTAGTGACCTGGCTGACCCACTTGTGGGAGCTGCAGGGTGACATGAGGTTGGGGTCCCAGGTCCCCCAGTGCACCCATTCACACACTCACACCTGTGTACTTACACACTCAGGCTCAAAGACATGTACACACGGTCATACACGTCCATCTGCATATACTCACATATACTCTTACGTGCACACGTACACACACGTACTCGTACGTACACGGGTACTCATTCACACACGTGCACATCCTCACACACACCTGCTTGCACTCATATGTACTCACACATGTATGTGCACATTTGCACTCCTACATACACACCACTCACAAGTGTATTCACACACATAGCCTCCAGCAGCTAACAAGACCCTTCATGAGTGGCCCCAGTGCCCTGGACAAGCAGCTTGGGCACAAGTCAGAATCATCATCACTGCCCCACAGCCCTGCCCTGGCCCAGTGCCAGGTGCACCCAGATGGCTTGTTAAAGCCAATTGGTGGGGCTTGACTCCCATTTTACAGACTAGGATACTGAGGCCAGGAGAGGGCACTCACCATGGGCCAGGCTCTGTGCTTCTCAGGGCTCACCCCACGTCATCACCCCAATGCCCCCTGAGGTGTGGACCAGCATCATCCCCGAGTCACAGAGGAAGACACCAAGGGTCAGAGAAGCTGAATAATTCAAAAGGAACACAGCCAGTGAATGGGGGAGCACTCATCCCTGCCTGGACTGTGGGTGGCCGCTAGGTGGCGTGGCGTGGCGTGGGACCGCAGCTCTCACCCCAGCTCATTCCGTCTCCCCTTTCAGTTTCTCCTCCCCCTTCCTCTTCCCAGAAACTTTCTTGATAAAAGAATGAAAACCAAAAATCTCTGGAGGCCAGCCATGCTGGAGGGAGGGAGGCATGACCTGGGCTGGGGTCCCTGAGACCCTGGGGCTCTTCAGCTCCCTGCCAGGCCCCCAGGCAGGGCACTCTCAGGGGCTGGCAGGCAGCAGGGAGCTGACACAGCTCTGTCCCCCAAGTGCAGGCACACTGCACACTCTCACAGTCACACACACTCTCACGCCATCATACTTACAACACACACACACACACACTCACACACAATGCCGGACCCAAACGCCAAGGCGACCTTGGCAGGGTGTATGTACGGTGGGAAGGCTTACCTGGACCAGGCCCTCCCCCCTCCTGCCTGCTGCAGGCTGGGCGGCACCTGACGTGGGGCAGGGGTGCCCCAGCAGTGGCTCCCTCTCTGGGAGCCCACGTGCCGTGTCTCGCTCCCAGGGCTCTCCTTGCAAGGGCCCAGGGCCAGCGTCCTGGGAGCCCCACGCAGGCCCTGATGAGGGCCCTGGCCCCCATGCGGGGCCACCCCGAGTGGTTCTACAGACACTGGGCTGGCCCCAGCCCCCGAACCCCCAGTCCCAAGGGCACCCCACTGACCTTGTGGCACTGACCCTGCACATGGCTCTCTTCCTGCCTGGCGACGGGTTGAGGGCAGGTGTCCCGGGACCCAGGAAGGCCATGTGGCTCAGGGGCCATGCGGCGGAGATTCAGCCTGCATCCCCCAGGCGGGTGAGGCCTGATGCCTCCGCGCTGCCCAAAGTGCTGTCCGGCTGGTTGCACCCGATGATCCCTCCTCCTGACAGCCGCCCGCTGCATCTGGGGCCTGTGGCCTCCAGGGCTTCCTCCCCGCCCAGGACTTCCTGTTGCCGGGTCCCTGGGCAGCCCCGGGTAGCCAGCACTTCCTGCCTTCCACCCTCGAGGGCCTGAGGCCCATCCAAGGCCCAGCGCTGTGCCCAGATGGTGCCGTTTGGCCTGCTGGGTTTTAGCCGTCCCCCTCTGTGGTCAGAGACCACAGCTCTCCAGGCCCCAGGGCAACACCAGCTGTGTCCCCTGGGAAGAAGCTCCCCGCCAGTCCCCCCCAGGGCCACCTCTGCATATTTGGCTTCTTCCCAGCAAATCATCAGAGCCCCAAATCCCAGGGTGTCAGGCCCAGCTTCTCTGGCACAAGAGACACCCCACAAGAAGCCGGCACTGACACACACTGGGAGCTCGCCACCTCCCCAGGAGCTCTGGCCACCGACATGGACCCTGCTGCCCTGCTCTGTCCTCTGAGGACACAGAGGGGCTGTGCCTCTTGCACCAGAAGCCTTTGGGTTTCAAGTGGCCACCTCTCTGCCCTTTGACACCAAGGGACCAAGGGACCGGTTCCGAGCCTGGGCCAGGTGTTTCCCCGTCACCCTCCCCCCCCCCCCCCCCCCCACCGCAGGCTCTGTGACAGAGCGGGGCTTGCACACCTCCAGGCACCACCACTCTACTGGCTCTGAGAACACCTGGCTTGCTAGAAAGCACTTATGACCCACGTGGCTAAGCACACTTCTGCCACTCCCTGGCCCCTGCCCGGGCCCCCTCAGATGCAGTCTCTCTGGGACGCCCACCCACACTGGACAGATGGAAGGGTGGATGAGGAGGCCTGGGGTGGAGGCAGGAGCCAGAGCCTCCCCAGCCCTTGCCCTAGAGAGCCCCCAGTCACATGACCACAGCCGGGTGGGGGCGGGCAGAGGGCCACACCCGCTAGAGCCCTGGCTTTGCACCCGGATGCCGCAGGGGGAGTCACAGCCCCCAGCAGAGGAGCAGGGGTCTCCATGGAAGTCAGACCCATGTTGGCCACTTCCCCAACCCTTGTATCCCTCTGGGAGGCTAAGGTCAGGATTCCTGGGCTGCTTTGTGACCTCCGCAGGCCCTTCCACTCTGGGCCTCAGTTTCTCTGTGTACCCTCCCATCACCAGAGGCAGCAGGTCATCCCTGCAGCAAATAATGCTGCCCTTCATATTCCTGAAACCGAGGGCGCTCAGCGCCCCCTCCTCTAATAGTGGGAGCTCCACGACCTTTCACACAATGCTAGAAATAACCCTGGAGGTGACCCCACACTGGTATCCAAGCCACAAGATAGGCGGGGCTAGGGTCCCCATACTGGGCCGCTCTGGTCTTCCATCCCCACCTCCCCAAGCTGCAGCTCCTCCCCCAGCCCTGAGGACTCAAAGCTCCAGTCTGGGGACCACCCACCATGCCAGACGCAGGGCACTTACCAGGGTGGGTGGGACCCAGTCAGCAGGGTGGGTGGGAGCCAGGAGTCGGCCTGAAAAAGAGAGAGGGAGAAACTTCTGGGTTCCTGGGATGCTCAGCCTGCTCTGGAGGGAGGCCAGTGCCCCGCAGGGCACCACCTCCGCAGCACCTATGGAGCCTGCCCCCCTCCGTGGCACTCACAGCCTGCTCATCTGCGCTGACCATGAGGACCCTGGGGTCAGAGAGAGCGCTGGCTGGGTGGATGGCCAGGAAACAGGCATGAGGACAGGAACCCGCTGTCACCCAGGGCCGGGTGACTGGAAGCCCCACTGGTGAAAACCTCAAGGTCCCTTGCAAAGGACCCAGGGCCATCCACAGCCAGTAGTGGACCCGCCTCCTCAGCCCCCATCCTCCCAGGTCGTGAGCCCCTCCCCTCTCTGAGCCTCACTCCCCGGTCACCTGCCTTCCAGCTCAGGGCTGGAGGAATCCCAGGAACTTGGTCCTGGGCACCATCCAGCTGGGCAGAGGGAGTGGGTGGCCCAGAGAGCAGGGTCTTGCCCAGCGTCACCCAGTAAGGAGAGTGGGCTGAATGGGGCCCTTAGAGACACATGTCCAAGTCCTGGTCCTGGGGAACTATAGTCAGGACCTTATTTGGAAAAAGGATCTTTGCATATGTAATTAAGGAGCTCATCCTGGATTAGCCAAATGGGCCCTAAATCTAACAACAAGCATCCTTGTAAGAGACAAAAAAAAAGCCCTCATAGAAAAGGAAATCAGACTGTGATTACCAGGTGCAGAGGGTGAAGGAGGGGGAGGGGGGCAGGTGGTCAAAAGGTACACAGTTCCAGAGTCCTGGGGGGGTCATGAACAACACAGAGACTACAGCGAACACGGCTGTGTGGTTTACAGGAAAGTTGTTAAGGGAGTAAATCCTAAGAGGTCTCATCGCAGGGAAAATTTCTTTTTCTCTTTTTTGTTTTCTTTTTATTGCATCTATGAGAAGAAGGATGTTAGCTGAACCCGTTGTGGTAACCACTTCACAATAGATGCAGATTAGACCACCAAACTGCATACCTTAAACTAAAAAATAAAAAGAGAGGAGACACCGAGGAGAAGGCGCTGTGAAGACACCGAGGAAGCTGTGGACTGCGGGCAGCCACTGAAGCTGGAAGAGGCGGCGGCGGAGGAGGGAGTCTCCCCCGGAGCCTCCCGAGGGAGCGCGGCCCTGCTGGCACCTTGATTTTGAATTCTGGCCTCCAGGGCTGTGAGAAGACATTTCTGTTTTTCCCAGCCCCCAGCGTGAGGTACTTTGCTAGGGCAGCCATGGGAAAGTACTTGACACGGGCTCTGCCCGAAGTCCTTTCCCTGTTCGAAGTGCAGGCCCTGGTTAATCTGAAACCCTAGAGGGTGACGCTGTCTCTGTGTGCAGTGCCCCTCCGTGGGCATCCAGCTGGATGGGGCAAATCGGAGCCAGGAGCCTCCTGCAGGCCTGGCCCATCACCTCCCACCCCTCCCTGCACGGGCTCTGAGGCCGTGCCCAGCCCACACCCACCAGACTTGCTGGACCCACCTCCTGGCCTCTAGTTCACGCCCCCCTGGCCAGCCCTTCCTTGGCTCCATCAGGCCATTTCCACCACCGTGGATGGGGTCTGGCTCCTGCTGCTGCCCTGGGCCCTGGGCCCGGGGCCTGTCACACAGGACCACCGTGCCCCATTCCCAGTGCAGGCAGTCTCCTCTACCTAGAGCTCTATTCTCCAACAAATGCTTGCTCGTCCTTTGAGAACAGAACCATCTAGAACCTCACTGCATTCTCTGAATTCTCCAAGTCAATAGCTCAGCCTTGTCCACCAGAGTGTCACATTTGTCCCCCAGCACTCCCCATGGGTCTGGGTCCCACTGAGTCCCCACAGCCCAGGTCAGTGGCTGGCCCACAGCAGGGGCAGAGAGACAGATGGATGGCAGGACGGATGGGTTCAGGGTCATGTCTACGCACACGGCTACACCCCTGATATGGCTATAACCAGCACATGCCTGGACCGTCCCTTAGAGCCAGAGAGAACAGTGACCTGGAGCTAATCTGACCCCCAATGAAAACAAATGTCCAGTGGCTGCAGCAAAGTCCCATTGCCCCAGGACCTCTGCTTGTTAAGACAAGCTGCCGTGCACCGGGTGAGCATTCGAATCTGCTCATTGCAAAAGACAGAACAGGAAACAAACAAACAACAACAAGAAAAAACAGAGAACAGGCCAGCATCCCCAGAATTCAGCGGTATGCTGGGGTCTAGGAGGCCCCCAGGGCTTCTCAGGGCTGCCCAGGGTGGAGGCGAGAGGCAGCCCCGCCACTCCTGTCGAGGGCCAAGGGGCTAGGGGATATGCAGAAGAGGCTGGCATGGACAGCTGTCCACGTGGAGCCTGGCGAGGGCCAAATGGAGGCGGGGTGTGATCTCTACTCTGGGACCCTTGGCCCTTAAGCTCTGCCTCCACTGAGGACTCATAAAGCCCGCTCAGCCCCAGAGCCCACCCAGGCCTCCTCTCTAGGCCTGGTGTCCTGCCTGGAGCCATCGTTCCCAAACTGGGCAGCATTTCTCAAGGGCCAGGGCTGAGGGCTGGCTCAGCACAGGGAGCGGGGCTGGGGGCCCTCCGAGAGTCCAGGTGCAGGGGGCACTCAGCAGAGCCCTGGGCAGGGTTCCTGGGCCTGAGGAGCAGCCCGTCGGTGGGCGGAGGCTGGCTGGCAGGGCCTCCGGGCCCAGGTCCACCATCAGGCCCAGGGTCCATAGCAGGCGGTGGTGCGGGCAGTGGGTTCGGGGGAGGGGCAGGTTGGCAGCGTCACTCCCCGGCTCCACTCTTGCCTCAAACCACAAGCCAGCAGAGGCGTTTCAGGATTCACACTTCAGTCATCATGACTCTGACAAGTTTCCACCTTTTAATTGCTTGAGAAAGAAACTCTCCAGAGTGCTGACGTGTGGCCGGGCCCACCCCCACGTTCCTGGCCCCTCGCCCACGGCTGCAGCCCGCCCCACTTGCCAGCCCCTCCCCACCCGCCGCCTGGCCGGAAGAGGCTCACGGCCACGCACGCAGCCAGCGTGGGCACCCCGCACGGGGCACAGGCCCTGCCCCCGAGAGGCGCTTCCCTTCAGATGCTCCTGTCCACCGCGAGGGCTGCTCCACCCACAGGACCTTGGGGGGCAGGATGGCACTGTGGTTAGAGCACAGGCTTCCCTGGGGACAGGCTGGGTTCAGTCCTAACCTTGTGGCCTGCTCTGAGCCCGTTTCCTCAGGTGAACCGTGGGGCTATCCTGAGCACCACCTGGCACGGCTGGGCGGGGCTACCCCAGGGGTTCAGTTGGCCACACCAACATCATGGTCGTGTCAGGAAGGGAGAACGCTCTCCTGAACCGCTCCTGCTGGGAGCCAGGCAACTCCTTTCCACCCTGCCCTTGCGGGTCTGGACCCCCAAGCACCCAGCCTCCCTGCCCACCATTGGCCCCGCACTGAGTCACATTCCCAGGGTTAGAAATTCCACCCAAAGGTGACAGACACATTTGTCCCGGTGGCTGGCTCAGCCCAGAGCCATTTCCCTTCTCCTTGGCCCCACTGCCACCTCCTCGGCCCCACATCCACACCCACTAGGCGCACACACAGCCCCGTCCCTTCTCCTGCACAGGTTCTGCCCACGTGCAGGACCCCTCTCCCAGCTCCTAGGAGCCGCTTCGCCCCGCTCACGCCCCCCTGCACACTGACTGCAGCATTTTCAGTCTGTTGACTGTCCGCCCCTCTCTTGACATAGCTCTGGGGGACAGTCATTCCTTGTGTCTGCCCCCTCGGTATCCCCAGAGTGGACCCAGCATGAAACAGCACTGATACCCCCATAGCATGAGCTAGTGGGGTGCAGATCCCACCCCATTGGTGGGCACTCCTTACTCTGCATGGGGTCCAATCCTGGAGCTCATTTACTGAATTAAACCATTCATCTTGCCCCAAGCATCCCCACTTCTCCATCCCTGGGGGACCCTTGGCTGCAATGAGAGATGCCTAGTGCAGGGGCTCTGCTGTCCACGGAGCAAGGCCTGGACATCCCCGGAATGACCTTGGCCAGGCACTTGACTTCTTCCAGCCTCAGGCATCCTTGTCCACAAAGCAAGGCCAGTAGTCACCACTGGCAGAGCAGGTGTAGGGCCCGGACAATGCACCCTCACACCTCACAGCAGGTGGACCAGGCCCCAGGCAGACCAGGCTGCCTGACACTGCTTCTGAGGTCCAAGGGGTGTGCTTGGGAGAATCCACTAAGTACCTTTGTCAGGACGCCCAGAGAGGGGCAGCATCAGGCTGACCCTGGGCAGACAGGAACCCTCAGAAAGCAGGACTTCCCCGAATCCAGCCTGCTCCACCCCCTTCCCAGTCACCATTGTGTCCGCTCCTTGGGTCACGCCACCCTGGCTTCCTCTGCTCACGCTCGCTGAGCCCCACCCTGCTGGGCTGCAGAAGGCCCCAGAGGTGGTTCTGGTGCTGGGTGCCAGGCCTCCCTCCCCACCACACAGAGCCTGGTCCTGCCCTCAGCAAAGGGCCTGGTCTCTGCCACCAGCCCAGGCCTCAGAAGCACGGGCTATACCACCAGCCAGACCCTCCTAGGGACACTGATGTCACATGCACAACCTGTGGGGACAGACTCCCCACCTGCTAAAGCCAAGATGGGGGGGGGTCACGAAGGCGGGGGGTGCTTTCCTGCCTGCAGCCCACCTCTTGGGAAAGGAGGGCCAAGCCAAGGGCAGGGAGCACCCTCCAGGAATGTCCACCCAGGGCCAAGGAGTCCACTCCGTGGCCCACTCAGTCCCCAACTGCCCAGTCTCCTGCTCTCCTGACGAAGAAGTCGAGGCTGATGGGCTGCAGCCATGGCCACCTTGCCAGCACTGCCTGTGTGGTCCAGAGCCAGGGCCTCCTCATCCACACCATGCAGCCTGGCATTCTGGCCACACCTGGCTCTGAGGGGGCGTAAGGAGGAGAAGGAGCCCCAGGACCTCCTCTCTGGAAGGATGCTGGCTCTCACCTGGCAGAAAACCCACCAGACCAGAGGGCAGTGGGAGGAGGGCCCCTGGGTTCTGGGCAGAGGCTGGGGCACAAGGGGTGGGACATACCGAGTGCAGGAACAGGCACATGCCAGCCTATCCTCATGAATTCAGGGTCTGCCTCTGTTTTACACTTATCTCCAGCGCCCAGGGGGCCTTGTCAGGAGACTCTTCCGGCCACAAGCCCCCATTCTGAGCCCCGCTCGCCACTGCTGGTTCCCTGGTACTGGGGCAAAGGAAGACAGTCAGGGCATTGCCACCTGCAGGCAAACACTGCACCCTTCAGCCCTGGGGATCCAAGTTGGCCTCGCCCTCTGTCTGGGGCTCCTAATCCGCTGGAGAGGCAGCCACCTCTGACTCACACCCTTGTGACAACCCACCCACCCAGACACAGTGACACATCAGCTAGCATCGACATGCAGTAGCCAAGCAGGAGATGCCACGGAAAGTGTCTTGGATAGGAAAGAGCTTATGCAAAGGGCCTGGGGTTGGGCTGGGGTGGGAAGAGGTGCACACTTTCAGACAGGAGGGACAAAGGCAGGTCCGGTCCAGAACCACTTGTCAGGGCCACGTGTCCAGCTGAGTGTGGATGGGACTCAGACCTGATGCTGGCACACCGCAGGGGCACTTGCTGTATGAGTCCACCACACTGGCAACCACCTGCGGGGCATCGCAGGGTAGGCCGCCAGGGACACCGGCCTGGGACCCAGCAGCATCTGTTCCATTACTCATCTCTTTAGGATCTTTTGTGCCTCAGTGGCCTCCCTTTAACCACCACAAAGCTCCGGGGTACCTCACAGCATTTCACCAGGTCAGAGTTCCCAGGTCAGGGCAAAGGGCACCAGGGCCCAGGGACACGAGGTATGGCCCCCATCTAGGCCTCCATATACCTCTGGGGGTCCCTGGGCCACTCACTTTCCCAAGAACTATCTGTCCTGCCCACCCTGCCACAGGCTGCAATCCATCATGGCCACATCCCTGTCATAAGGCCCTTCCCTCCTTCCTCTCACTTCAGCATTTTAGGGTTTGGTTGGTCTTCAGTTTTAATCCATTTATTTTTGTCCTTTTGTCTCTAATGTTAATATTTTTGAGCACTTTTGAGCTGTTTTCAATTTTGTTTTTCTTTAATGCTGTCGAGTAATTTTCAGCCTCTGAGTTTTTAATTTTATTGCATTGTCTTTCGCTTTTGGTCATCTTCCGTTTCTTAGTAAACTTTAGGTTGGCCTCCGGAGGTCTCTTGTCTGGGGTGGGTCTTGCTCTCTCACCGGCTACCTCCTGGGGTCCCCCGCCGGCTGGGAGAGGGGTCACAATGTGACAGCCAGCCCTTCTGCCTGGCTGCTGTGGGCAGGGGCCCCAGGGAGCAGGCCGCGGCCATTCCCAGGCCCAGGTCTCTGGCTGGACAGAGGCAGGGAGGCAGACAGGCCCAGCAGGGAGAGAGCCAGGGAGAGAGCCAGAGGCAGGAAGAGGCGCAGACGGAGGGCAAAAGAGGGAAGGAGCCCCAGGCCAGCCCCCAGAGCTGGGGAACTGAGAGCAGCTGTTCCTCCTTGGCCTGGGAACCCCAAGCGGGCGCTGGACCGATGACTCACGGCCGCTGGCTCCTGTCCGAGCCCCTCGGCAGGGGCCCACAGGGGGCTGGGCTGACCCCACCATTCCCAGGCGCCCTCACACTGCCCCATTGTTCAGAGGCCCAGTGAGGAGAAGTGTCTGGCAGTGGGCCCAGGTTGGTGCAGGAAAGGGGCCCAGCCTTAGCCTCCCCTGAGCCTCCGGGCCGCCTTCACAGATGGGGCAGGAGACAGGAGAGAGCGGGGGCAGGACAGGAGGGGTATCCATCCTGCCACTCTGCGACTGGGCACACGGTCCCTCTTCCAAGGCCAATGGTCCTGTGGGATCCTGCACCCCACACCCACCCTCCTACACCCCACCCTCCGACTCTGAGCCCTGCTCCCAGCCACAGCAGGGAGGCAACTCTCAAAGGCGACTGTGCTCAGTCTCGGGTTCAAGGCCCTCAACCCGCTGGTGCCCGACCACTGACAGACGGCTCGCACACCCTCCCTGACCACTCCGCAAACTCAGGTCTCCCCAAGACACCCTGATGCCCCACAGTCAGGCCAGGGAGGGGTGCCCTCAGGGGTCCCCAGAGCCCAGTGCGGGGCTGGAGGCGGGGGTCTCTGGAGGCTCATCCAGGCCGGCCCTTCCTCAGAGGGGTGGGCGGCTCTAGTCAGGGCCTCTCCCTCTGCTCAACCTCCCTGCACCCCACCCCTGACACAGCAGCCTTAGGGGGCTTCACCAGATCCCCACGGGCAGGCAGAGCACCCGCCTGGCCCTGCCGTCTGCCCCGCAGGCCCATCATGGACAAGGCGAATGCTCTCGTCTAACTGTCTGCCTAACTGAGGTCCCCAGAGGCAAGGCGGCTTCTGATCAGCAGAGCCAGGGACCAAGTTCCTGAGTGCCAGCCCTTAAGGCCTCCTCCCAGCCGGGGACCTGCCACGGGCCTGGGGCAGGCCTGTACTGGGTGGCAGAGGGGACACAGCTCAGTGAACACTCCAGAGACACCCTCCCCCTCCCCAGGGAGACAGCCATGGGGTCACACGACTGTCAGCTGGAAAAGGCAGCAAAGAGGACTGGGGAGGGGACAGAGTCGGAACTACCAGAGCCTGGTACAGCCCAGCCTCACCGGGTCTGCCTTCCCCAGCCCGGGCGGCCCCTCAGTGCAGATCACCAACTTCACCCTGGGCGCCTGCCCCCCGCCCCCACCGCACACCTAGCCCTCCTGCAGGTCCCATTCGCCCAAGCCTTTGAAGCAAGCCTCCACACAGCCACCGCCACGGGGGATGGGGCTTGTGCGTCTGTGCGGCGGGGTGTGGTCTCCAGACCCCAGGGTGAGCTTTGAAAAGAAAACAGCCCTTGCTTAAAACCCTCCCCCGCCCACAGCCCGACCTCTCTGGCCCCTTCTGCTTTCTCGCAGCCTCCCCTTCGGAGCCTCCACGCCAGCACACAGCCGGACCCCTTGGCCTGGCCCCTCCTGCCCCTCCTGCTCCCACCCCAAGAAGGCCCCACCTTTGGTGCCCCCAATGGCACCTCCTACACCATTCTTGGGTACTGCCCACCGGCAGGCCAAGACGGTGCCTGCTGCCTCACCTGGCCCCGTGCCCTCCCCCACAGCCAGCCCGGGCCCAGCACCCAGGAGGGGTCCCTGTGTCTTCCAGGCGGCGGGTGAATCAACATGGAGGCCACTGGGGTGGGGCTGTCTCCTCCTGCTTCTCAAGACCTCAGCCCTGAAACAGCTGCCCCTTCGGTGCCCAGCCGGCAGGAACCCTGGGCTCGGGGCAAGGCCTCCTAGATCCTGCCCAGGGTGAAGGGTGTCTCTTTCTCAATGCTCTTCCTTCCCCAGTGACTTCCTGCCCCCAGCGCAGGCACAGCCACCACTGACCATAGCACTCATGCCCCCAGTCACATTCTCAGGAGAACAAGAAGGCTGATCTCAGAGGGGTCCTGCCCTAGGTGGCAAAACTTGCAGGGCTGCTGTCCAGGATCCCAGGGTGGGCTGGGCACCATCCCTCACTCCATTTTATAGCAGGTGGACCCCAGCGCCACTGGAGCTGAGGCCCAGCTGAGCCAGGGCCCGGGGCTGCTGCCCAGACCGGGACACCTCCCCTGACAGCAGGACCAGGCATCAGCCTCTTCTGGCAGCAGCAGCCCAGGGTCTGGAACCAAATCAGGCCGGGTCCTGGTGAGGCCTGGAAGTTATTCCAGAGTCTCCCCATGGGCCGCCCTGAGCAGCTTCCCGTGTAGCAGGGAGCTGGCACCAGGGACCCCAGCCCTGGGGCAGGCCAGGCAGAAAGTCCCCCTGGGTAGGATCCGAGAGAAGACGGAGGTGGGGGGTAGGGGGGAGGACCTTGTGGGGAAGGGTGGCCAGCAGGTGTGCAGCACAGCACAAACAAGGCCCTGCTGGAGGCCAAGGCTCTGTCCCCAAGGGGCCTTGGCTCTGACAAGAGCTGGGTGGTCAGCAGGGAGACCGCAGTGGCCTGGCACCGACCGCAGGGGCTCTGAGGCCCTTTGCTGCCTCCAGCTTGCAGCAGGTCACTCCCACGTGCCCCACCAAGCACCCAATGGCCACCTGAACCCCGAGGGGTTTCAGGCCAGATGGTGACGGCAGTAGGAAGCCACCTCTTGTCCTGTGCTGAAGGGCAGGGAACGCAGCGCTCCACCCTCTGCCCACCATGGTCAAACCCACCCAGCTGACTGCCAGCCTGCCTGCCAGGGCCCAGCCCCCAGCACTGGGTTTGCCCGGCTGTCTGGGGATGCAGCGGCTCGGTGCCCACCTTTTACGCCCCTCAGGGAAGGCCTTCCTTTTCTGGCCTCAAATAGGAGAGGAAGCAGCCAGGGTAGGGAGGTCATTCTTTAGGAGACAAGGAGTGTGTTGAGTTTCCCTGCATGCCTCCCTCCTGCTCCAGCACGGGGCAGGGCGCTATTCCTCCCATCACTCAGGACTCCCAGGCCCGCCTTCCTGGATCCTTCCCCACCACTCTCCTGCTGGGTGCAGACCTAACCTTGCCAGGGCCGTGCCTAGGGGACTAACTCCCTGGGACCTAAAGACCATGTCCCCGCTGTGGCCAGTGGCTCTGGGGAGCCCAAGCTGACCCCAATCTTGGCCCCAACGTGTGTCTCTAGGAACGAACAGCCACAGAGAACAGAATGGCTTCCACTTAGAGTGGGCGCCATGGACCCCCCGCCTCAGTCACCCTGTCTGAACCACTGCTGGGGCCCCTGAGACCGGGTGGCTGGAGTGGTGACTGTTGAGGGCTGTGGCAGCTGGAGCCTATGGCTCGGTGGGGCTGTGATGGAAACCTCGAGAGGTTCAAGCAAGGCCACAGCAGAACCACCCACTATGATCTGATTGGAAACTTCGCCAACCGGGCGGCAGAGGCCTTCCAAGATGACAGAACACATCTGTCTCTGATGATGAGCCGGAGTTAAACACGCCCTGCCTGCAGCCATCCAGGCTTCAGTCTGTGGGAGCTTCACAGGGGAACTTCCCTCCTCTGGGCCAGGCCCCCAAGGGCACTGCTGGGCAGTCAGATGTGGCCCTGTCCTTCATGAGTTCCCGGTCGGGCAGGGAGAAGCAGACAGGTAAACACGACCAGGGAATGGGCCCGGGCCTGCAGGAGGCATCCGCCTCGGGAGGTGGGGGCAGGGCCGGGGCCGGGCCCCAGCACCAAGCAGGACACTTAAGCCTTACTAAACTGCTTCTGAGGAAGAGTGGCAGGGTGAGCCAGACAGGCGGAGCTGCTACCTGTCCACTCCTGGGGACATGCTTGGCCCATGGCCTGGTACACAGGACACTCCGGCATGCCTGAGAGGGGCAGAGGCCTGTGGGCAGCAGCCTTCTGAAGGGGTCCCACCACTGCCCCAGCGGTAGGGTTCAGAGTGGGGTGGCAAAGGCCTCATCCTCCAGCCAGGGCCCTAAGTGGGCTGTGGGTGCTGCCCCGGGCTCCCAAGGCTTTGGGAACCAAGCCACGGCCCACCCTGCATTCCAGGACCTTGGGTCGACCCCTGACCTCTCTCCACTTTGCCAGCAATGAGGGGTGGGGGCCAGGCTGGCTCCGCCCACCCCGGCTCAGGGCAGTGGGTGTGAGGACACAGAGCTCTCTAATGCCACATAGCAGCTTGCAGGATAACAGCACCCCCTCAGGCAGGACTAGAGGAAACCCCTGAAGTGGAGCTGCAGGGTCTGTGTGAGGTCAAGGACAGGGAGCCCAGCTGGGGCTGGAGGTGTGGCCCTGATGGCGCCCCTTGCAGGATCTAGGTCCCACAGTGAGGACTGTGTCTCTTTTAACTTTCCTGAGGATACCGTAAGTTAGAACTGTTTCAACCTCATTTCACAAGGAGCGACCTGAAGTCCAGAGAGTCACTTGGACATGAAAGGGACACAGGCTACTCCTGTGCTGGGAATGTGACTCCCCTCTGCTTCTTGGGAGAAACTGTTTGCTGGCTCAGAGAAGCCCCAGGGAAGCCTCCTCCAGGCTGGCTCAGCCTCTGTTCATGGGGGAGCCCACCCTCGGCACCGCACGTGTGGCGCCACCTTGGGGCTGTCACCTGTCAGCCTGGCAGGCCCTGGGGGCAGGGACCTCCGCTCCCTCTGCAGGTTCCAGCAGGCAGGCACCCCACACCCTACCCAGTGGCCTGGAACGGGCGTGCTTGGCAGTGGGCCGCCCCTGCCCTGGGCTGAGCCTGCACACAATAAACATCTGATTCACAAGGAAGCAGAGGGCACTTCTCGGAATCAGAGCTGCAGACCAAACCCTCAGGCCCCACCAACCAAACCAGGCCACTGCCTCGGGCGACCAAGCCCACACCCTTCCTGGAGGCCAACTGGCAAGGCGCCCTGGGGCCCACCGTGGCTAGCCAGCACGCTCTGAGGGTCAGTGTCCCCTGGACCTCAGGGTCAGGGGTGAAGGAAACGCCAGGTCTGCCAGCAGCTCCAGGTGGTTCGTGACCTGGGATGGGGGTGGGCAGGGGCTGACCTGCAGGCAGCCCCAGAGCTGGAACCTCAGAAGTTCTGGTGCCCAGGGAGAAGGAGGGAGTGGGGCGGGCTTTTGCCTCTCCTGGGAGCCCAGGCCACCTCAAGCCCCATCAGGCCCCCTCCCCGACGAGGGCCAGCCTGGGTTTGCACTTCACTGGGATGGTGCTTTGGAGTTCAGGTGCAGCTTGGAGCCTGGCCCCTGCCAAAGCCAGGGGCTTCTATCCCCTGAGAGTTCACTAAGGAGGCTCAGGTCTCCCAGCCACAGCTGAGCAGCAGTTCCCTCTCTCCTGGCATCACCCCGTCTGCCCTGGTGCCTAGGCCTAGGGCCTTTAAGGACAATGACCAGGCGGCAGGCGCTGCTGGGTCTGCCTGCCCAAGGCTACAAAGGGTCTAGAATGCTCCCTGGCCCCTCACCTCTCGGACTTAGGTGGCCCACACATAAGACTGTCCCCAGTCCTTCGATGCCTGGTCAGGGCCACTGGAAAGATCCAGAGGCCTTTTGGAGAAAGGCCGCCTACCTGGGGGGGAGGATTTCAGTGTCCTGACAGCCCCCCTCCCTGCCTCCCAGGCCCCTCTGCACTTTGATCCATGTCCCTCACCACATCCAGTGCACGTCAGGCCACTGGTCAAACTGGTCTGCCACTCTCTCCACTGCTAGCCTTTGGCTCAGTCTGTTCCCACCCTCATGACTGTCCACCTGGTCCAAACAGCCTTCCTCCTGACTGCAAATCCTGCTCTCACTGGCTACCTATAGCCCACCTCTCTCGGCAGTGCTGGCCACACTACCTGGGGTTATTACAGAACCACATATGTGCATGCCCCAGCCTTACTGAGGCCACCTTACTGGCCAGCCAGTGAGGGGAGGGGCCTACCAGTCACTGACGCTTGTCCTACTGTAGAGCTTCAAGGACAGAAGCCAGGAGGACCCAGGCGGCTCCCCAAGTCTGGCCGCTCCTGACAGACTCAGGCCTTTGCCATGAGACCCAAGCGGGAGAGGACCTGGGAGCTTGCCCTTTGTCTCAGGCCTCTCCAGGTCCAGCCCCATGCCCACTGCCAACCAGAGGTGGCCTAGCTATCCCTGTTACCCAGCCCTGAGGACCAAGGAAAACACCCCCAGTGGTTCACGGTCACTGCACACCAACCATGTGCCAGCACTAGCCAACTGCTAGACACTCACAACCACCCAAGAGGTGGAAAGTCGTTCACTCCCTCCACTTGACAGACAAGGAAGCCGAGGCTCAGCAGTGTGAAGCCTCCAGGCCAAGATCACACAGCTGGTGAATGGTCGTGGCCACATTCAAAGCCAGGACCCAGGCCCTCTGTGTCCAAGGCTGGGCCACTTGGTCTGTGCGTGTGTGTGCTTCAGACTTCCCACCTGCAGGCCTGCAGCTTGCGTGCATCCATGTTGAGGGGGGCTGGTGGGGGCTGACTCAGCGCCTGACTTTCCTCTGTCCACGTGAACAGGAAGGGCTAAGAGAGATTTGGAGCCGCCCGCCTCCCTATCTCTCCCAGGGTAGCCTCCTTGGTGGGCTCCTCCCTGACTCTGTAAGCCTGAGGAACTCCCCCAAAAGGCCAGGCCCTCTTTTCAGATGGCTAAGGGGGACCAGTCTGGGCCACCTACCTATCTGTCCTTCTGCTTGCCCCCTCTGCCCAGGGTGTGTCCCAACACCAGGCACAGAGCCAAGTAATGGACTAGGGGGCAGGCAGAGAAGGGGAATTACAACAGAGTCCTCCCCTCTTAAAGACCCTATCCTGGCCCCCTGGCCCACCCGGAGTGGAGCCCTCGCTCCCAGGGAGTCCTCCGGGTGTCCTGGGTATAGAACACAGTGGGAGGAGAGCCAGGAGGTCGTGGAACCCTGGCCTGGTCTCACAGAGCCTGGGCCAGAGAGGGCAGGGGGATGACCAGGCTCACACTGAGTCAGTGCTGGGCTGGACTTAAACCTGGAAACAGACCACGACACCAGGACTGGCCAAGCCCCCTTGGCCATCAGACTGTCGTGAAAGAATTCTACACATTTTATCACCATCATGGCAACTGACATTTCCTGGGCCCCCTTTGTGCTGGGGCCTGGTTACGCACCTCATCAGGAAGCTCCCATGTGTCAGCCACACCGCAACTCCAGAAGTCCTACACGGAGCCCTCGCCCAGGCCAGGGCCACTTATGAGGGGCACTTTACTCAGCATGGCCACCTGGCCAGCAGGCACAGACGTCACCAGTGTTGACAGACGGGCAAGCCGAGGCACAGAGAGAGGATGAGAGGCACTCGGGGTCCCGCAGGGTGACAGGCGCAGTGGGCTCTTGGCTCCCACGCTGTAGCAGGGCTCAGGCAGGCTAAACACCCCCTGTGCAGCCACCGTCAGCACTTCACCAAAGGAAGCCTGATCCCAGAGCAGCAGGGAAGAGCTGGTCTGCTGGGAGGGGCCGGGCCCATGTGTGGAAGGAAGGCTGTCCCCAACCCCCCAACTCTGATGCGGTTCTTCAAAATAAGCATGGCAGACACCCTCTGAGCCACGGGGCTATCAGTCACTCACACTTCAGTGTGAATCAGCTCCAACAGGCAGCTTTTCTCCCACCTTCGTTTCGCCAGCTGAGGGAAGGAAAGTCTGGATTACCGGGAGGAGGTGGAAGCAAACTCTCCGCCTGGGCCTTCGGAGGCCGAGTCGTGCGGGTTCTGTAATGGGGGCCTGCGGCGGTTTGTGAGCCCCAGGGGCCTGGAGAAGCGGGAGACCAGAGGGATGAGGGGCCGCGGGACGGACGCTACACCACTGCTCCCACCCGCGGCCTCTAGCGTGCACCCCGCGCACCCCCGACCCCGCGCACTTTCTCACGCGGTGGCGCCGCCAGGCCCGGTGCGAGCTGGAGCTGATCGCCCCTCGACCGCCCTACGGCGAAGACCCTGGCCCCGGGGGCTCCGACCAGCCCGGGGGACGCGATCGCGCTCCGCCAGTCCGCGCCCCGCCGTCGTGCCTTACCTGCCGAGGCTCTGCTCCCACCTCCGCGGGCCGTGCGTCCAGGCGGCGGTTCCGGCTCAGCCGCCAGGCGCTGCCGCCCGCCGGGCCGGTAGCCAGGAGATCTGCCAGCTGAGCGCTTCGGCCGCGCGACTCCGCCAGGGCCCGCCCGGCCCCCCCGGCCCCGCCCCTTCGGCCTGGCCCCTCCCTCCCTGGCTCTGGGCCCCACCCCGGCCTCAGGCCCCGCCCGTTCTGTCTGGCCCGCCCCTGCGGGCCCCGCCCCGCCTCCCCTGGCTCCCCGGCCCCACCCAACCCAGGGCCCGGGACTCACTACTTTGGCCGCCTCCAGGCCCTGGGCACAGCTTGCAGCACTCGGGGTTCAAGGATTGGCTCAGGGTTTGGGGAACTCCCTCCTTTCCCCACCCCCGGTCCGCGGGAGAAGAAGGCAGGAGTTGGCTGCGGGTGTGGGCACACCATCTTTGCACCGCACACAACAGGTGCTCAGTAAATGTAAGTGTCTGTTCCCTGTGTGTGTGTGTCCTGCACAGTGACACCTGGTGGCCCCACTGGAGGAGGTGTTGCCTCCCAACCCACTGATCCTGATCCTGAGCGAGGAGGCAGCATCCGTCTCTGACCCCATCCCTGCCTCCAGGGTCTGACTCAGGTTAGGAGGCAGGGGCAGGGCATGGGATGACCCCATCCTCCGTCCCCTTCCTTGCCCCGAACATCTGGCAGAAGGGTGCCCTTGTTTCAGAAGAGCCTCCAGGACATTTTTCAGGCACTTCCAGGCAGTGACACAGCCCTTGTATCAGGGCTGGACTCCTATGGCCCAGAGGTCTTGTTCCAATACTGGGAGGCCCAGAAAACAAGGTATTTTAAACTTTGTCTCCCAGGGAAGGCCCCCAATCGAGGCCCTTCCCCACAGCCATAGAGGGGGGTGGGGTGGTACAAGTCCAGCTTTAGCCCCAGATTATCTGGTTTAAAGTGCAGGGGCCTAGGGGGAAGGGGACCTGTCAGGTCTTGCAGGGGAAGGGGCTTTCTGGGAGGAAATGGTTTCCAGGAGAAAACCCTCAGGGGTGACGTAAGTGGTGGAGATAGAGTGAAGGTGTTCTAGGGAGAGGGGGCAAGGCCACCAAGCTTGTAAGGGCCTGGAGCCTTCCAGGGAAGGGGTGGAAAGCTTCGGGCATATGAGGAGGGGGAGGGGAGGTGCATCCCCACAAGGAGTGGGGCTGGGACCCCGGTCCCAGGGCCTAGGAAGCTGTGAGCAGGAAAAGGACAGTATCTGGCTGAGGGCTGCAGGGGCAGCGGGGAAGGGCAGAAGGCCAGGCCAGCAGAGGCTGGACCTTGTCCAGGGGGAAGCCAAGGTCTGCACCTCTGTGCTAAACTGGACACAAAGGGCCAGAGTCCAGCAGGGCAGCAATAGGAAGGGCTGGACCAGCTGTCCAGATGGGCAGGGCCGGGGGCTGCTCTGGACAGGCAGGGAGGGGGGCTGCTCCGGACAGGCAGGATGGGGGGCTGCTCTGGACAGGCAGAGTGGGGGGTTTCCAGCCGCTGGATTTGGGTTATTCTGAGGCCAAGGTCCCTGAGGAGGCAGCCCCAGGCTATGGGGATGCCCAGAGTTGCAGCTGGATAGAACTTGGGCCATGTCACTGTCCATCTGTCCCAGAGCTACCCATCAGCAGCACACTGGGGGGCAGAGAAGGTAACTAGGTGGGCGGTGTAGGTGGGAAAGGCCAGAATCAAGTGGCTGGGGGGTGCCCATGCCCACTGGGAAGAGACAGGACCAAGGCAGGAAAGGGGCAAAGCCGGGGGGGCATGGGCGGTCAGATGCAAGCAAGGCTATGGGAGGGTATTTAGCCAGCAGGGTCTCAGTTTCCCCATCTGTAAAACTAGGCGGGCATCTGCTGGAGAAGTGGCAGGAGAAGTCTGACAGGATGAGAAAAAGCAGGGAGCCCAGCACCACAGCCCCTCAGCCACCAGGGTTGGCTGACCCTCACCACGCCTGGCCCAGGGCCACCCTAGCTCTGTGACTCCACCCATCCTCAGTGCAGCCCAGCTCTCAGGGGTGGACTTGGACCCAAGAGATCCTGAAACCTGCCCTGCCACAGAGGCTGTCATGGAGGTGCCTTTAGCACCCCCGAGGTCACCTCACTCTGGAACAGGGCTCCATGTGAAAGAGGCTCGGTGTTGGCCGAGCCGAGCCCCTGACTGTGCGCTCACTGCCTCAAGGCTGGACGCACGTGCTCCCTGATGCCTGGTTTGGCAGCCCCTGTGCCAGAACCCTGGGCCCCCTGAGATGATTCAGGGAACCACCTCCCACTGCAGCCCATGGGAGGGAGCAGGTGCACAAAGTGTCACCATGAGTGACCTCTTAGCAGGTGGGTGGTTGGGGAAGGGGACAGAGACCAGGAACAGAGACGAGCAAAGCCAGACGTCGGTGCCTCCGGCTGGAGCATGAACCACGGGGCAGGGCAGGCAGGGGCTGGCTTCAGATGCTAAGTTCTGAGGAGGCAGAGGGCAGACCAGGACAGAGAGGCCTGGTCATTGGGATCACTGAAGACCAGGTGCCCCAGAGAATTAGCCCCCAGGAATGCAAATCCGCCTCCAAACAGGGAATAAGATGCAGCCTCCACTTTGGAGAGAATCCGACCACTCACATTGCATTGTTCCTGTCCTTGGTCCCCGGCCCAGCCCCAGCTGTGAGGGAGGGCAGAGGGGACCCTGGTTAGGGCCTCAGGGCAGCTCAGAGCAGCCTCTCAAGCCAGGACCTACAGGAGGCAGAGGCCAAAGGAGCCAGGCAACCAGGATTCCCCTTGGAGCTGGCAGTGAGGAGGGTCTCACCTCTGGAGAGGGTGTGCAGGCAGGCCCAGTGCTGCAGGTGAGCAGAGGTGAGGCAAGGCACCCTGGCTGACCAGGGAGCAGGTGGAGAGCCTCTACAGAGCATCCCCATGCTAAAGGCACATAGGTGACACCTCATCTCCACTCCAGAACCAGTCCCCCTGCCACGCCTACCACTAGGGTAGCCATGGCTGCTGATTTGGTGGCTGCGCCAGGGCCCAGAACATCCAGAGGCAGCTGCAGTCTGGGGGTGGAGGCAGGACCTGCGCACCTCGCCCAAAAGACTCAGGCTTTAAGCAGCACCTGCGTGAGCCCTGACCACGCCCTCAGTCACCACCGGCTTCTGCGCTGCCCGTGTCAGGCTCATGATCTGTGGCCCCCGCACCAGCTCTCCGTGGATGTGCCTGACATCACAGGCTTAACACATCTGCAAGTCAGCACCTCATTTCCCAGCCTTCCGCGTCTGGGCGGCAACTGCAAGGCCACTCTTGCTGAGGGGCCTCTCGCCTGCATCTCGGTCTGGAAGCCCCGGTGGCTCTGAAGTTCACCTGGGACTCTGCCCTTCCAGGACCCTCCCTGCCCCATCCTCCCCTATCTGCTCTCTGGCTCCTGTCCTTGCCTGGCAGGGTCCTTGGTCACATGAGAGGGATCCAATCCCAACATCAGACCATGTCACTTGTCCACTCTGGACCCGAGTCCTCCCCACGGGCACACGCCTGTGCAGTCCCTCTCTCCCCTCTCTGAGCTCTTCCCTCTCTGATCTCCAGGTCCCCACTCCATTGGCCCCACTAGCCACCTGGCTGCTCCTCCAGGGCCAGGCACCACCTGCTTAGGGCCTTGGTGCTCACTGTCCCCTCCTCCTGGATCACTCTTACCCCGGATTTGTGTGTGGCCCACCTCCTCAATTCCCTTGGTCTCTGTTTCAGCATCACTCTTGACACAGTCCTCTCCTCAATCCTCTGCTCAAAGCTGTCCACCGTCCTCGTGCTCCCTCCCTCCCCTGCCCGCCTTTCAACCCCTCTATCTTTGTATTTGTTATGGTCGGACGCCCTCTGTTCTGTCATCTCACAAGGCCAGAACCACACTTGCCGAGTCGCTGTGCCTTCCTGGCACAGAGTAGATGCGCAGTGAGTGGCTGAGGAAGGACTAGACAAAGGCCTTAAGGGGCGGCCCGAGGGAAGGGGCAGGCATAGCAGAGCTGCCCACCTGGGTCCCACGTCCAGAGGACCCTGGAAGCTTCAATCTTCTCGTCCATCCAACAACCCCAGGAGTGGCCCCGTGGTCTTACCAAGCACCTCCTCACCAGGCTGCCTGGGGGGAGAGAGAAGGGGGCCTGGTACACGTTGGCAGGCTGCTCCTGGGCAGGGCCAAGGCTCAGGACTGCACCACTGTACCCTCTGGCAGCTTGCCTGCCCAGCTGGACAGCAGGGAACAAGTTTCCTCCCCACCGCAGCCCCTCCAGGGGGATGCCTTTTGGCGCTGCCCTGGGCAGGGACTCTGGCCACACCACCCAGCCGGCAAGGGAGGGGACTGAGACTGAGGGGGTGCTGGCTGCTGGGCTGTGGGGAAGCCAGGGGAGGGTGCTCCGGTGGCTCTGAGGACAGGACCTGGGGCTGGGACCTCTTCCAGGGGACTAACAGTGCGTGCTGTGGTAAAGAGGACAGGCGGGGCAGGAGCTGTTCGTCTTGGGCTCCAGCCAGTCCAGAGCCCCGGGCCTGGCCCCAGTGCTCTCTTGTGGCGCCTTGCCTGGGTGGGAGCTGGGGGTGTTCTTCCCATTGCTGGAATCCAGGGGAGAGCAGCAGACGGAGCGCCAGGGCCAGAGTGGGCAGGGGAGGGTGGCTGCCAGGACGCCTGTGTGCTGGGCTAGCTTTGGAGAGTCTGGTCCAGACTCCAAGCCAGAGCGCCTGCAGCTGGCTTCCCCTCTGCCCCGCCCTCTTGCATCCCTCCCAGGACAGCCAGCTCAGGATCACTACCCCATGAGGCCTCCCAACCCCCCAACACGACTGCTCAGACGCTCACCTACGTCCGAGCCTCAGCCACCACGCGGCACAGGACTCGCTGGACTTCCTCACGCCCCACCTCAGTCTGGGCTCCTGGGGACAGGGTCCTGGCCATCAGTTCTGGGTCCCAGGACAGAGCCCTGCCTAGAGGGTGGCCCCCATCTGTGGACCTCTGGCCACGTTGCCCGCTTTCAGCACCTCCTGCCCCATGCAAGCCTGGCCTGAGTGCAGGCCAGCTGGAGCGTGCAGGTGGACGTAATCAGAGGCACCTCTCTGGGACGCTGGGCCTGAGCAGGCCCTGACCACCTAGGAGGGTTCTCCCAGCAGGGACACAGCCTGTGCAAAGGCCTGGGCAGGAGGAAAATGGAGTCGTGGGCTGTAAAGCCAACTCAAGGGCCAGCCAGCGCCCTCTTGCCCAGTGGGCTGCACCCTGACGCTGGCCTCATCAGCACCCCAGCCTGCATCAGTTGCTGCCTTCAACCTCTGAGAGGTTTGTTTGGGTAAATTTTCTGCATAATGGTGTCAGGCAGGCCCCACTGGGAAATTCTATTTAAAACACCAGCCCCCGCAGGTGGAGGGCACGGGCCCACGCAGACACCATGTTTCTATTTTTATATCCAAACTTGCCTGCCCTCAGCCCCCGGAGCCCAATTTGGAACTTGAAAGAGACCCATTCTATTCTGAGTCCTGCTTCCGCCCTGCTAGTGTGGAGGAGGTGGGTGTTTGTACACACGGAGCCTTCTCCACCCTCCTCCCTCCCACACTCTCCCTCCTGGCAGCCCCTGTCCCCTGTAGGCCATGTGACCTCCAGGAAGGTACTGGGCTTGGGAGGTGAAGGCCTCACATCACCCCCAGGGGGGCCCCGACCACCATCCCAGCCCAGGGTCTGGGGGCAGCGGGCTCTTCCCTGGCCAGCGCTGGACACTGGGATGAGGTGCATGAGACCAGAGAGGGTGAGGTGGCCCGTGCAGTTGTGAAGCCCTCCTGGACCAGAGGTGGGAGGAATGAGGTTAAGCCTAGGAGACTCCCCGGAGGAGAAGGGACTCCCCCAGGAGGGACTCGGCTCCCCCAGGCCTACCCCCCGGCAAGGCCGGGCCGCCTCAGCAGGAGTGAATGCGGGGTTGCTCCACCAGGCTCCCAGAACTCCGTGCCTGGCCAGGCCTCTCTCAGGTTCTGGGAGGGTCTTGTCAGATCTTTGGCCGCCTGGCCAGCCCAGGGCCCCAAGGAACCACTCCCTTCCCACTTCCACTGATCCATCCTCAAGTGTGGTCTTGGCCTTGATTCCACTCTGGTGGGTCCCCAAAACCATGACGGGCCACGTGAAGACCCCCTGCTGCTGCCTGGGGTCAACTCCCAATCAAATGTACCCACCTCTGGCCCGTCAGTCCAACTCATGAATTGCACCCTGACCCCATGATGACCTCCTGTGCTTGCATCCCCACCCAGGCTGAGTGTCCCTGGCTCAGGACCCAGGGTGGCGCCCACCATGGGAGATCAGAACGGCTCAGGTCCAGCACGCCCGGCTTCTGAGCCCCCTGCCGGCAAGCCCTTCCTGACAGTGGGCAGGGCTGGGAGAAGATGAACAGTGAACCAAGCAGTTCCCCGCTCAGGGATGGCTATGGGATTGAAGGGGAGGAAGCCTTGGGTGTCTTGGGGAAGGGGCAGAGTCTGCCTGACAAGGATGCCAAGAGCAGAGAGGTTTCTGTCTCACCAGGGAGCTGGGATCAGCCCGTGAGGAAGGCCAGGGGGAGGGGGAGGCTTGCTGGAGGCCTGGCTGAACAGGGCCCCGTTCTGGGGGGCACACCCATGGCCTTCCCTGGGGCCGAGAAGTGAACCTCTCTTGGCGGGGCTGGGTTCTATGCCCAGGAAGTCTGGCAGCAGGGCCTGTGTGCAGCTCCCACAGAATCACACGGAAACACAAAGTTGCCTTCTTTCTCTTTCTGCTTCATACTGCAAAAACTTAAGAGCAAAGTCATGTCTGCTTACCTCAACTCGTTTTTCCTTCAATTTTTTTGGTGGGGGAGGTAATTAGGTTTCTTGCTTTTCTTTCTTTAACGGAGGACTGGGGATTGAACGTGCCTGCATGCACTCTACCACAGAGCCATACCCTCCCAGCCTCCACTGGTTTGTAAATATTTGTAAATGGTTGGCCAGGAATGCCGTGCGTGAATGCCTGGCTAATCATTAGACGGAGAAAGAGACCCTGCCTCCCATTTCACACCGAAGTAAGTTTCAGCCAGATCAAAGACTTGGAATGTGAAAAACAACGCAAAAAAAAAAAAAAAAAAAAAAACAGAACATAAAAAGAAAATGTAGACGCTTGTGTCCTGTGGGGATGAGACAGGCTTTCTGGGTGCGAAACCAAAGGTAAAATGACCAGCTTTGGAGTAGATAGAGGAAAGAGCCAGTAGATACGGCCACATAGAAGTAGCCCCCAAAAGGCGGGTATCAGGACACCACAAACAGAATTGAGAGGACGCCGACGACCTGGGAAGGAATACGTGCAAAACGCGTGAAGCAACAAGGGGTCAACACAAAAAGCGTTTTTACAAGTTATTTACAAGTTTCTACCTTTAGTTGAAAATGGGCACAAATAGCAATTCATGAAGAAGAACTAACTATACGTGACCAATAAGACAAGTTTAAACCCATTCTATCTCCCTAGTAATTAATTAGATACAAATGAGAACAATGAGGTAGCATCTTTTGCTTTTTAAAGATAAAGCTTTCACGTGGCACCCCAGTATCCAACAGCAAGTAAAAGCGGCATTTTGTCTCTACACCTGCATGTATTTACCTGTTATAAGGAGAATCTATATTTACTCTTTCCAGGGCGGCACAAAAATGAGTTGATCCTGAGGCACAAGTTCACATCCCACCGGTTTACCAACAAGGTAAAACTGGGCGTGTAACTCAATAGTGTGTGTTTTTAATTTAGTTTCTACTCATTATCCGAGTTATGCATGCATGTAATTTAAACAGTGAGTTTTACAAGGCTTCTCACAAAACACCACAGTCCCCTGCACCTCATTTTCCATCGCAACTTTTAACTCAGTCTTTTGGTTTCACCTCTGTATCCCCAAACCACACGCTTAGACTGCAACTTCCTGACCTCCAGTATCATCCTACCAGCATCTTGTTTTGATCAACAGTCATGGTTGACATCATTATGATCTGACACGGACTCTGTTCGTGTCTGAGCCGCATAATGTACGCAGCATGGCAACTTTTCCTTTCTTGCTCAACTTCTCGTTTTCCCTGGAGTTAGTGTCATATTTTAATTTTGCTTCATTCTCATTTCTTACTCAACTCCAAATTCTGCCAAGTGTCCACATCTGCCCCAAGTCACCTGGTGTCTCAGGTGTATCACCTCGAAATAGACTCAGTTCTAAGCTGGGCACAGCCTGCACGCTGGGAACTGCCTCACCAGCACCCTGAAGTCCCCGACGTCCTCTCCGCGGCTGGATCCCCTGCTTCCTGCATCCCACGACTTCCTCTTTCTTGCTTTCCTCCCTCTGTTTGGTGGAGCATACCAAGTAGCTTCCTGAGAAAGGGTGCAGGCACGTAAATTTTTTGAGGCCTTATCATTCTGAAAATATCTTTCCTTTACCCTCACTCTTGATTCACAGTTTTGTTAGTGGACAGAAGGACCCCAAATTGGACAGCCCACCGGTAGTCCAATCACCTTTTGTTATTGGCTCTCTCCTCCCGTGGAGTTCAGCCCTAAAACAGAAACCTGGGTGGGAAAAGAGAACAGAGAAAGAGATACGAGTATGTCCTTGGGATCGATGGAGCAGGTGTAGAACACAGAACGTCCACTTGTAGGGCTTTGACCTTGGAGCCAGCCGTGGGATATGAGAAACAATCTTTTTTTTTTAACAGCCTGGCACTTTCGTTCCCTTGTTGTTAATCAGCCAGGATCCGTCAGCCTGCCTCATCACCTCTCTCAGTTTGGCTGAGCATCGAATTCTGGCTTGGAAAGCATTTAACTTCAGAACTGAGAGATTTTGTCCGTTGTCTCCCAGCTTCGAGAAGTCTGAATCCAGTCTGATCCTAGTCATTTGTATGTCACCTGCTGTTTCTCTCTGGATGCTTCTGGGATCTTTTCTTGTCTCTTTGTCTCTAGTACTCTGAAATTCCCTTTTGATGTGCATCTATTTTCATGCTTGGACCTGAGTGTTCAGTGGATCCTTTCAATCTGGAAACTCAGGTTTAATTTCTGTGAAACTTTCCAAATTTCTTTGACTGTTTTCTGCCCTCCTATTCTCTTTCTAGAACTCCTGCTATGTAGATATCAGATCTCCTAGACCTGTTCTCTAATACTTTCCTCTCCTTTTTCTCCCTTACTTTCAACTTCCCCCCCAACTTTTTGCTCTACTTTCTGCAAGATTTCCACAATCTTGTCTTCTAACCCTTCTACTGAGTGTTCTAGTTCCATGATTATATGTTTAATTTCCAGGAGCTCCTTCTAGTCTGTAAGCGTTCCTTCTTTATAGTGCCCAGTTCTTGTTTCATGAATACATTTTCCTTTGTCTTCCTGAGGATGTTAATGAGGGTTTTTCTAAGTCATCTGTTTCCTCCCAGTTGCCCTTTTCCTGTTTGTTTTGCTTCAGTCTTCCACATTACAGGGGTCCCTCGGACGTCTGGTCCTCCTGGCTGGCTGCTCAGCCTGGAGAGTGGAACTTGTGAGCAAGGCTTGTTGACTGTGAGCTTTACCATGCAGTGATTGGCAGGAAACAGCCTTTAGGGTCTCCTTGCTGATCAGATTCTCCCATATCCTACCCGGAGGGGAGACCCAGTCTCCAGGGTTCCAGCGTGGGTGGGTGGGATATGGCTAGGGACTCAGCATTATGTAAATGTGGACTGGACCCCCCCACCTGCTCCAGGCCTGATGTCCCCAGTCCAGAGAAGCCAGGCAAGATGCCTGCAGTGTGTGACCTGGTGGGGGAGGTCCAGATGCCCAGCTGTGGGTGGGGGCTGGGGGAAGACCTGGTTCTCTGCTATGTTTCCAGCCAGCCCTGCTTATTTTAGCTCCACTTCACTCACACTTCTAGAGGCCTCCGGGGCCATCAGTTCTGAGTCTTTTAGAGAGGAGTGTGAGGCGCTGGGGTCATGGGGACACAGGGGGGTCCTGCCTCTATCCCGGGCCACCAAGGCTGGAGTTAGTCTCTCCCTCTGAGCCCCATCTTCCCACATGCTCAGTGAGGACTGCATTTTCCTGGGCTTTTCCCACATGAAGGGACTTTGCACCCAGGGAGGAGCATCCCGGGAGTGTCCGCAAACACCTGAGGCGCCCAGCAGGCTGTGACCTGACTCACCACGCTAGAAGCTGCCCTCCTGGGCTTGTTTGCCCTTGGCAGTCTCTGCTGCAAAACCTCTTTGCTAAAAATAACTCCAATCAGCCTTAAGCTTTGACATCAAACGTCTTAACTCACAGATAATACTTTTTTTTTTCATTGAAGTATAGCTGATTCATAATGTGTTAGTTTCTGGTCTACAGCAGAGTGATTCAGTTATACACATATATATTCTTTTCCATTATAGATTACTGCAAGATATTGAATGTAGTTCCCTGTGCTATACAGTAGGACCTTGCTGTTTATTTTGTATACGGTAGTTTATATCTGCTAATCCCAAACTCCTAATTTTTCCCTCCTCCCTTCCCCTTTGGCAACCATAAGTTTGTTTTCTGTGTCTGTGAGCCTGTTTCTATTTTGTAAATAAGTTCAATTGTGTCTTTTTTTTAGATTCCACATTTAAATGATACCATACAATATTTGTCTTTCTCTGATTTAGTATGATAATCTCTAGGTCCATCCATGTTGCTGCAAATGGCATTATTTCATTCTTTTTTATGGCTGAGTAGTATTCCTCTGTGTGTGTGTCTGTGTGTGTATACTACAACTTCTTTATCTAGTCATCTGTTGATGTACACTTAGCTTGCTTCCATGTCTTGGCTATAAATAGTGCTGCTATGAACATTGGGGTGTATGTATCTTTTCAAATTAGAGTTTTCTCCGGATATATGCCCAGGAGTTGGATTGCTGGATCATATGGTAAATCTATTTTTAGTTTTTTAAGGACCCTCCATACTGTTTCCACAGTGGCTGCGCCAATTTACATTCCTACCAACAGAGTAGGAAGGTTCCCTTTTCTCCACACCCTCTCCAGCATTTATAGTTTGTGGACATTTTAATGATGGCTAGTCTGATGGGAGTGAGGTGATACCTCATTGTAGTTTTGATTTGCATTTCTCTGATAATTAGTAAGACTGAGCATCTTTTCATGTGCCTATTGGCCATCTGTATGTCTTCTTTGGAGAAATGTCTTTTTAGGTCTTCTGTCCATTTTTTGACTGAGATGTTTGTTTTTTGTTATTGAGTTGTATGAGCTGTTTGTATATTCCGGAAGTTAAGCCCTTGTCAGCTGCATCGTTTGCAAATATTTTCCTCCCATTCCATAGGTTGTCTTTTCATTTTGCTTATGGTTTCTTCTGCTCTGCAAAAGCTTGTAAGTTTGATTAAGTCCCATTTGTTTATTTTTGCTTTTATTCCTATTGCCTTGGTAGACTGGTAGGAGAATATTGTTGCAATTTATGTTAGAGAATGTTTTGCCTATGTTCTTGCAGATAACACTTATGCCGTCACTCAACACCTGAGTTGACAGGTAACAGCTTGGTTATCAGCTGACACCTCAAATATCAGCCAACACCCTCACTGATAGCCAAGAAGGAGGTTCTGTCTGGTTATGAAATATAGTTACTCCCCTGTGTGTGTGAGTGGGTGGCTCCTGGGAGGAGGAAAGTGGCTCCAATAAAGAAGGAGGCACCAAAGACCCAAGAGCCACCATCACCATGTAGCCCAGGGACCGTGAGGCTGGGGGCTCTGGCGAGCATCACCCTCACAAGTGAGGTCACCTCCAGCTTACGGGCACACCACCTTCATCAAGATGAAATGGCCTTTCTGGGAGCAGAGACCACTAGCCACACTGTGGGCACTTGACGCAAATGTGTTTCACAAATGATAAAAGCAGCTGCACACGGCTACTCTCCATTGAACAGATGCAAACACTGAGGCCAGAGAGGGGAGAGATTTGTCAAGGCCCCCGCCCCGGGCTGCACTGGTTTCCTGCCCTGCCCATCCTCAGCTGCCATGCTCCATACTCACCACCACTGGAGGCTGCCAAAATTGCCCAGCCTGCAGGTGCCCCCACCGGGGTCCTCACTCCTTCTCCTGGCCCTGGGGACCCTGGCTGGGAGAGCCCTGCCTTGTTGACCCCTTTAGAAGACTCCTACTTCCAGGGCTGGAAAAGCAGATTGAGGGTCCCAAGAGTTGGCTTCTTGGTCCAGGGCAGACCCCTCTTTCCTGTAGGAAGGCTTAGAATCTCCTTGAATCCTCTCCAGGGCTAGAGGGCCTGGCAAGAAGCCCTAGCACTAAATATGTCTGGGAATGGAGCAAGATGGAGAAAAATGGTGTTCCCAGAGGGGCTCTCAGTGGGCAGGAGCAGGTTAGGAGGAGGCCTGGGAGGAAGGCGGCAGGAGGGGGCAAGCCACACCTCCACTTGGCTATTCGCCTAGAGCTGGGGGGGGGGGACAGGGGTGCTATCACGCAGGCTGGACAGGACATTCCTGCAGGGGCCACTGGAGCCTGCCTGAGCTCTAGGGACTGGCAAGGGTCCAGATCCTCTCCTGGCCCCACACCCCCCACTGGGGTCCCAGCTCAGCCTCATCAAGTCATTTGTTCACAAGTGCATACCACACACATTTACTGAGCACCTAAACCTTCATTCATTTTGCTGAGGGCCTCCCGCAGTGAGCTGGCTGCCAAGGTGGCTGCCCCACACCCCACTCCCCCGTCCCGTCCCAGGCCTACCCCTTGCTCAGGCCTATGGCCCCAGGGCCTCCTCCAATTTCTGCCTCACCACCCTCTAGTCTGCATGTGTTTCCCATGCCTGCTGTAACAATTACGTCAAACTCAGTGACTGAAAACAACACAAATTTATTATCTTACAGTTCTGGAGGGCAGAAGTCTGACATGGGTCCCACTGGGCTGAAACCAAGGTGTCTGCAGGGCTGCATTCCTCTGGAGGCTCTGAGGGGAGAAAGCGTTGCCTGGCCTTTCCCAGAGCCTAGAGGCTGCCCCACCCTTGGCCGTAGCCTCTCCCTGCATCCTGAAAGCCAGCAACAGCAGGTGAAGCCTCTGGGCTTTCCCATAGTAGCTCCCTCTGCCTGGAACGCTCTTCCCAGAAATCTGCATTTCCTGCTCCTTCATCCCCTGCAAGTCCTTACTTAGAGGTCCTGCTTCACAGTACCCGCCTCTGTCCTGGCACCGCCATCCCTCTTACCTGCTAGGGAAGGAGAAAGCTCTCCAAAAGCAGAGCATGCAGTAACAGTGGCCCTGGGCCTGCCAAGACCTGGAGAGTGATCGCCACGCTCCTTTCTCTCCCCTTTAGTCCAGCCACACCTAAGCAAGGGCACTCGGGACAAAGACTGTCCCACAGTGTGGCCGGGATGCTCTCAGCAGCAGAGTGTCAGGGAAGTAAGAGGCCATGGATTATGGGAGGAGAGAGAACACTGAGGGGAGGGAAGTGTGGCGCCCGTCCAGCCAGTTTGCCCAGGGGAGATCCACGATCCACGTGTTCAGATATTTCAGAGCCACACATCAAACTCTGAGCCGTGTCACAGAAACTCTCTCTCCTTGTCCACGGGTGAATACACCTCGCGGCATCCTGGAAGGGCAGCTCTGGGTTCATGGTCTGGGTTCATGGTCTGGAGCTTCCCTGAGTTCTTGGCGTGAACCTCCAGCACAGCAGGAGAGTGGGCCGCGGCCCCTGTTCCGAGGCCTCCAGCCTCCCCAGTATACACTCCGAGGTGCCCACACCCTCTCACTGCTGAGCTCTGTCTGCAGCTCACCAGGGCCGCATGCACCAGTGGCACAATCTGCCCTCAGGGTGACAGAGCTGGGGACAAGGGCAGCCCAGGGCCATTTGCCCAGGGAATTCTGGGTCCTGGCCCCCAGAGGGTGGTCTAGCCGTGAAGTACAGGCTCTGAATGGCCATGCAGACCCCTCCTGTGTAGGGAGGGCATGGGCAGAGGAAGGCAGAGTGGGGTCCAGGGCAGGGGAAGCCTGCAATCGGGAAGACAAGGGCCATCACCACGGAAACCAGTCAGTGCTAACCAGCGCACCCAAGGCCGGTGCCATGGCAGAGACCCCCTTCCCCAGAGCCGCAGGACCCCTGAGCTCCCCTCCCAATCCGCCTGGACACCGTCGTGGAGGGATAAGCTGGGGAGGGAAGGCGGTGTGCAAGGGCATGTTTCCTAACACGGTCAGGATATATCTTTAGGGCCATGGAAGCTTCTGGATTGAACCACACTTTAGACCAACAGGACTGAAGTCGAAGTGTCCCTGTAGTGCGCATGGGCGCACGAGGGCGAGCAGGCTGGTGTCTCTGCTCTGAGATGAACTTGAGACGAACGAGGTTGTTGAGGGAGGTGAAGAGGCCTATGGGGCAGCGGGGGCAGATTCCACGTGCTCAGGAGCAGCCAGGAGCTGGGGCGCTGGCCCCGGAGCTTAGGTGCTGGGGGAGGGCTTGCTCACGGACAAGTCCCGCCTAAGGCTCTGATCCCCAAGCCGGTTGGCCCCCGGAAGCTGTGGGCCATGTCACCCCCTTGTGGACACTCGCGGGATGGCCTCTTTCCGCCCCTGAGGGCTGAGGGCATCCTGGGGCCGAGTGTGGTCTCAGGAAAGAGGTAGCCCAGAGGGACGCCACACAGGAGCCCGGCCAGCCTGGCACAGGCCAGCCTGGCACCAGCCAGGTCTCCTCTGCTGTGCCCGGGCCCCCTCCGTGGTGTCAGATGCCCCTGAGCTCTGCCCAGGGGCCGAGCTGCCCTGAGGTGCCTGTGCTCACCAGGAACCAAATAGGTCTCCCGCAGAATTTGCATTTCGGTCATTCAGTCAAGAAATGACTGTGGGCAGCCTGTCAGAGGTTGTTTCTCCAGGGAGGCCGTTGGTGGGCCCTTGGGCTCCGAGGCAGCTGCGGCCAGAGGTCGGTTGGCCAGGGGGTCCTCCCAGGGCCTGTATCCAGGGTCCTGTGCTCCCAGGGCTCCGGGTGTCCCTGCTTCTGAGTCTCTGCTGCCCGCGGCCCACAGCCCCGGCAGTCCGCCCCGCGCCCACTGATGGGGAGAAGGTGCGAGGTCAGAGAGGTCATGGGGCCACGCTGGGCCACGGGGACAGAGCTGAGGAGCCAGTCTCCGGCTCACACCACCAACGGTGCCAAACACGGCCTCACCCACATCAGCTTCAGACTCTCAGGTGGGCCTGGCGTTTTCTGTCTCTTGCCTGCCTCTCAGGCGGTTGCTGCAAGCTGCTCAGACACACCATTTGGGCGATCTCTGTTTCTTCCCCTGCTTTCCCGGGTCTACAGTGCACAGGTTTGAGCTCCACCAGCAGGACAAGCAGGTGGTTTCCTTAGATCTTGCTGCAGCGGAGCCAGGGGCAAGAGTAGGACTGAGCGGCCCGCTCCCCGCCGTGTGCGCGCGGCTCGCACAACGCTTCAGGGAAGACACTGCACCCGGGCTGGGAGGCTCACCCTGTCCAGTCCCCGCTCCGTGCCCTCTCCCGCTTGCCCAGCCTCCGCCGCGGTTCTTGCCCTTGCTGGTCCTTGACGACTCGGTTCCTTCCCCAGATGCCTGTATGGCTCCCTCCTCCCTCCTGGTGTCTAATGACAGGTCACCTGTCTTCCCTGCCCTCTCTGGACGAAAGCCTCCTGGGGGTCAACGAAGGCACCTGGAGGAGGGGGGACATGAAAGGGTGAGTGGGGTGGGGCCCCAACCCCCATGCCCCAACTGAGCCTCCCACACCCTGCCTGCCCCTCGTGGCAGTCTCCCTGCTGAGCGGGACCGAGGGAGCCCCATGGGGGGCTGTGGGGATGGTGAGGAGGAAGGGGACAGGGATGCCGGGCCTGGAAGGGGCCTGCTGGGCAGCTCAGGGCCTCTCTTCTGGGAGGTGACCCAGCACAGGTTGTCCTGCGACCACCGCGGTGCTGCCTGTGAGCCCCACCTCCTGTGCGCACAGTCCCTCCTTCTGCGCCCCCTGATCCCAGCGTGATCCTGCCTACCCTACAGCCTGCCGCCACCTTCTGATGAGCTAAGGTCCCACTCATCAGGGCAAAACAATATAAAACAGTAAACAAAGCCAGTAGCCCTGACGCCCGAGGCCCGCTGGGCCCATGGATGCCTGCTCCTCTTTCAGGGTCACACTCTGTGAGGCAGGCACAGGGGACCCCAGATCCAGGGGCACGTGGGGCACTGTGGGTGGAGGGAGATGGTCTCCTCTGGGGCACTGGGTGACATGGGAGCTCTTGAGCTGTCATTTTCAGCAGGGGTTTTGGTGAAGCCAGGAGGTTGGCACACCCAGGCAGCGGGCACAGAGCAGACTGTGCCCATCAAGCTTCTGGTCTGTGGCCATGCCACTCCTTGGTCTGTGGCCGTGCCACTCCATGACTGTCTTCACGTGAGCTCTCTTTTGTGTGTCTGTCTCTTCCTCTTTCCCTTGTTAAGGACACTGGTCATTGGATTTAGGGCCCATTCAGATAATCCTGGATGATCTCATTTTGAGATCCTTAAATTAGATCCTATCTGCAAAGACTTTTTCCAAATAAGGTCCCACTCATAGGTTCTGGGGTATAGGATGTGGACATGCCTTTTTGGGGGGCACACGTCCCCTCACTGCAGAGGGGATCCACACAGCTGCTCAGAGGATGCATCACGTCACAGAGTGCCCAGTGCTGGCCAGGAAACCTGGACGAAGGCGCACCCGTGACCCCACGGGAGAAACATTTCCAGCTGCATGAGGGCAGGGGAACAGGGCAGAGGTGGCAAGAGGCGTACTCAGCCACCAACCAAACACACAGGGCCCGGGCCAGGGCACAGGCTGGGGGCTCCTGCCCGGTTCCCCACTAGGCTGTCAGCCATACCGCCCGGCTGCCCTGGCCTTTGTCCTCTCGTGCTGTTGTGCCGGGTGACCCCACATTCGAGGTAGCTGTTAGTCTACACAAAGTGGAAGGAACAAGCATCTCAGGCAGACTGAATAGCAGGTGCAAAGTCCTGAGGCAGGAAAGAACTTGGTGTTTTTGAGGGGCTCTCTCAGAATGGCTGGTCCACGGTGACCACAGGTGAGGGGGTGTGGACACGTCTGAGAACAGGCAGGGCACAGCCTTCAGCAGCTTCAGGCTGGAGGTGGGGGCTCAGGCCTGCCGATCGGGATTGGAGGCCACTCAGGGTGGCTATTCCCGTGCAGCGGCAGACAGCAGAAGCAAACAAGCCACCCAAGGCCGCATCTCACACAACCTCCGAGGGCTGAGCTCAGTGTCAAGCAGGCAGAGCATAGGCTCGGCCCGCTCTAGTGCAGGTGCCCAAGCTACGTGGCAGAAGGGTGTGGCGAGAGGTGGTGGAAATCTGGGAGCAATAACCCAGCTGCCCCAATCAGTAATATACATTTGCTGCCAAAAGCCCTGCTGTCAAGACCACCCTCAGATTCAGGGGTTCACAAGAAGGACTCACAGAGCTCACACAAGCCACCACACTCACAGTTACAATTTATTACAGAAAAGGATACGCATTAAAACCAGCAAGGTAAAAGGCAGGGCGCAGGGAGACCCGGCACCAGCTGCCAGGTGTCCTCTCCTGGGGGAGTTGGCCAACAGCGCTCACTCCTCCCAGCAGCACGTACGCCAGCCCGGGAAGCTGGCGCAGCCGTGGTGTGCGGGGACCCTGCGGTGACTGGCTGGTTCCTCCGTCTCCGGCCCCTCCAAAGGTCGAGGTGGTACATCAGGCCCCACAGCCCTGCTGTAAGTCACACTGTTGGCGCAGACTGCCTGCTGTGACCCAAAGCCTCCAGGAGGCGAAGATACATTTCCCAGGCGGGATTTCCCAGGACCAGGCGGCTCTGCTCTGTGGGTGGAGGGTCTTGATGGTCCCGGCCCCCCGCGAGGCTCGTGGACCTCAGGAGTCGGAAGGCAGGCCATGGGCTAAGAAGTCTTTCCACAGAATCACAGCCAAACAGCCCAGTCTGTGCCTGTGTGGGTTTTGAACTTGCTGAAAGGTAACGGTGGGCCCCACCTGTTGGTGAATTGGGCTACTGGAAATACGTTAACAGTCTGCGAAATCGAAAGGATGCGGGGAAGCTGATGGTGAAGGTCTTTTTTTCTTTTGGATCTTTTTATTTTATTTTATTTTATTTTTTGGTGGAGGTACTAGGGATTGAACCCAGGACCTCCTGCATGCTAAGCATGCGCTCTACCACTGAGCTATACCCACCCCCGTTTTTGGATCTTTTTTTTTTTTTGCTGTCAAAGAGGGAACCCAAGAAGAAAATGCAGCAAAGAAGAGAGACGAATTGGATTTCCACGAAGGTCGTGTGAAAATTAATAAAGGGAGAACTCACTAAACTGGAGACGGGCGGCCATAAGGGGGAGCTCTCACACGCAAATCGCTGGATTCAGTACAGATCCCAGCGGGAGGAGATGCGTGTGTTGAATCTCCCGCAGAAAGTGACACGACTTCACCTCCGCCAGCGGGAGGAAGAGCTTCTCCTTGCCTGGCAACACTTGAGCCAGTGCGAGGCGGACACCACACAGCCAGAGAAAAGCCGCTGTGCTCTGACGTCCCAGCTTCCTCCCCGGGGCTCCTAGTGACAGCCCCGCCCAACTTCCCCATCTCCGCTGTAACAGCGTCCTCCCCTTTGGTTTACTGGACTAGCCTGTGGCTCACAAGGTTTGGGTCTTGAGTTGCAATTCTTTGCCTGCTCCCAGATAAACCTGTTTCGCTGGTAAAAAAAAAAAAAAAAAAAAAGCATATATATATGTGTGTGTATATAGAACATATATACATGTATGTAAGCCTGGCTGTTTCATTGCTGTAGGTCAGCCTTACACAGAGGCCCCATGGAAGGGCCAGAGAAGAGCCCGGCAGCTCCAGGGCTGGCGAGCGAGCAGGCGCGGTGCCCACGGAGCCCACCAAGCTCACGGCTTTCTTGCCGACCCTGGAGTTTGAGGGTAAAGTTGTCTCCTGGATTCAAGCCTGTTCTTCTTGTGTTTTGAAGCTCTCCAGGCTTTGTCCGGGGTCTGTTTAAGGGCTTGGTCCTTTCTGTTAAGGCCTTGCTTAGTCTGGAGTGCTTGTTTGGCACTTGGGCCTGACTCTTTTGAAATCGGGCTGTTCCTACTGGACCTGTGCTAGCCTTCGATCTGATGCCTTTTGGAACTGGGCTGGCATTTGTCCTGCAGGCTGTTTAAGAATTATTATTTTTTGCTCTAGAGACAAACCTCTGAAAAATGGGATCCCAGTTACGTAAATGTTTTGAAAGCACCCCCGCTTCAGGGACCAAAGCCAATTTTATCTTTCAAAACTGCAGCCCCACTGATGTGTATTTCTAACTAAATGGACTGACTTAACCAAAAATAATTTAGAACATCTGTTACTGAACCAAACTCGGGTCCGCTCACCCGTGTGCAGTGAAGCCAGTCCCCTGACACTGGGTTGTGAGGAACGAAAGTGCAGTGTTTATTGCAGGCACCAAGCAGGAAGTCCAGGCTAGTGCCGAAAAGACCTGAGCTCCCCGAAGGCCTTCGGGGAAATTTAAAGTTAGGGTGAGGGAGGCGGGCTGTGAGGTGCGTGGTCAGCTCGTGGACGGTCTTCTGACTGGCGGGTGGTGAGTCATCAGGAATCGACGTCTTCAACCTTCCGGGTCCAACCGGTCTGAAGTCTCCGTGCTTGTGGGCAGCACAGTTAGCTTCTTCCACCTGTCTCCACCAGTCTCTGCAAAATAGCTTGAAGGATCTGGTGCAGGACATTATCTACAGCCCTTGAGCAGGAACTAAAGGTCCTTGACTTTGATGTCTAAATATTATTTTGTCATGTTTGTTTCCTTTGTTTTTGCATTTTCTCACTTCTCTGATTACATTTATTCTTTGGAACTCGGGGAAGGCCTAGGAGGCTAAAGTTTTTCTACAGACAAGAGGCAGGCAGTGGACATGGGTGAGGGGTGGGGAGTCTGTCCTGGGAAGGCCCCACGGAGTCCTGCTTGGATACACATCAGTGGTCATTATGAGGAACTTTTGAATTCCCCAAACTTAACTTTCTTAAAACTCTGTTAGACAGTCATAGCTCGGAAATAGTCAAAACTGAATTGGATGCCTATTTTGATTGGTATTTTGAGGCTTCCAAAGATTATCAGGAGTTTAAAGTTGCCTTTCTGTAAAATGCCATAACTAAATGAATTGAGACAAACAGACAAAATGACTTGTGAGGCCTCACGTCCGTCCCCCCAGCTGCTTTGCCTCTGGCTTTACTCTGTTGCCATTTTCCTACTCCAAACCCAACAGAACCTGCCCTTTAAAGTGAAATATTCTGAGCATCCAAACAAACCCCAGATTACTTTTGTCCCCTGGACTTAGGCCAAATTGAAAGCTATAGTTTCCTAAAGTGACTGAGGACCCTATAGATTTGCTGATGAATTTAACATAGTTGGTCAAACCTATCAACCTGGTTTCTCAGATCTGTGTCAGTCCACATGCTGGCTGGTGAGGGTCAAGTCAAATACTGGGTAAACTTAGCCCAGTGGGAGGGGATGTAGAAGAACAAAACCCTAACTTCTGGCGAGCTGGAGCGCTTGCTGGAGGCCTCCACCAGCAGTTACGGCCGTCCTCCCTAGGCCTGGTGAGCAGAACAAAACTCAGGCTTGCTCACCACAATCTGATGAACCTGTCTATGACTATTACCGCCGACTTCAGGTTACTTTTAAGGAAAATTCTTCTCTTCCTTCAGAGGTTGGGTCCAGTAGGGTAGCCTTTAACTCCGTGTTTATTAACGGACTGAACTGGGATCTTTCTCTTTTAATAAAAAACACCAGGATGGAATGGGGAACGATGTCCATCGCAGATTTGTTAATTTAGCAGATCAGTGTGTTTGAACCCTAGATGAGTCACCAAAAAGAAAGACTGCCAAAATTTTTAATGTATATATTTTTATTGAAGTATAGTCAGTTTACAGTGTTGTGTCAGTCTTCAACACCAGCCAGTGAAGGCTCCTAAATGAAACCAAAAGTATAGTTTCTGCTATAATTGCAAGGAACCAGGACATTGAAAAAAAAAGATTGTTACAAATTTTAGCATTTCAGGTATCCTCAGCCCTTTAGCAGCCTTTCCAATGTCCTCCTGATGGTGGGGGCTCTGAGGAGCCCCAGGGGCTCTTCTCGCCCCTTCCTCTAATCAGCTTGGAAGAACAACCCTCCAGACTGGGGATGAATGTCTCCGTGTCCTTATCGACGCCAGAGCTACGCTCAGTGCCCAACCCCACTGCTGTAAAACAGCCCCTGCCTCGAAGTACTAGGATGGTTCAAATGCAGGGTGTCTCTAGTAACTTTAAATATCTTCCTGTGTCTAAACCTATTCCCTTTCATTTAGGCCCTTTGGGAGATACACACCCTTTTCTCCTTAGCGCCTCTGCCCCTGTTCATTTATTGGCTGAAACTTTTTTGGGGGGTGGGGCGGGTAGGTATAATTAGGTTTACTTATTTATTTTTGATGGAGGTACTGGGGATGGAACCCAGGACCTTGTGCCTGCTGAGCACGTGCTCCACCACCGAGCTCTACCCTCCCTCCCAGGCTGAGGCTTCTTGGAAAAGTATCATGTTGGGATCTCTTTCTCCCAAAAGGGGGAAACAAGTCTAGAATTTGATGATAGCCATCAAAATAGCCACCCAGGTGAATTAAATGAATCTGACACCCTTTATTTGCTTTGTCTCCAACACCCTGGAGCTGATTCTGGAACCACTGATCAATTAGCCCTATTGAATCAGCTACCATCTTCCTTAAGGGCAAAATCTCCAAAGGATATTGGCAAAAGCCACAGTACACCCCCCAGTAAGATTCAAATGGGGCCCTCAGAACCTCTCCCCAGAATCAATACCCCATAAGTAAAGTCCTTCTTTGCTTTTTAAAACCCATAATAAAAGGTTCCCAGGCTCAGGGCCCCATCACCCCTTGTCCTAGTCCTTCTAATACTCTTATTTTACCTGCGAGAAAACCCGAGGACCTAGGATGGAGGTCTGCCTGGGACCTCGGAGCAGTAAACAACACTGCTATCCCTCGACAGCCTGCTGTTCCCAACCCCACATGCCACGGACACCCATTCCCATGGGAACCAAAGTCTTAACATAGATGATCTAGGCAGTGATGTTTCGTGTTCCAGTTGGTAAGGCTAGCTGATATCTTTTTGCCCTCACCTGGGGAGGATGACAGTGCACAAGAACAGCAATGCCGCAGGGTTGCACAGAAAGCCTTCCTTACTTTGCACAAGTCCTGAAAGCTGATTTGGATGACAGAAGGCTTTATGCAGGTTCTACTTGGTTATAATATATAGATGACTTACTTCTATATCCACCTTCTCAATCTGCCTCCCAGGAAAACAACAATCACCTGCTAAAACTTTTGGCCTTAAAGGGATATAAAGTCTTTTAAAAAAAACCCTGCAGTTTGCTCAAACCCAGGATCGATATTTGGGCACCTGATCTTGGAACGAGGACTACATTTGGACCTGGATTGGCTGTATGTCACCCTGAACTCCCCAAACCTAAAACTAAGTGCCAGTTACAAGGTTTTCTCGGGCTAGCTGGCTACTGATGAAAATGGATTCAAAATTTCTCTCTTACGGCTCAGTCCCATCTTCCTTATTGAAACCCAGCAAACTTGGCCCTAATCGAGGGATCAAGATGACATAGCTTTTGAAACCGTAAAGGAAAGCTTAATGAGACAGCCCGGCCTTGGGCATCCTAATTATCAGCTTTGCTTTTTCCACTTTGTATGTGAGAAGGAAGGGAAAGCCCATGGGGCACTCACCTCAAAACATGGGGACTGTCATTGGCCTATTGGCTGTTACCGTCCACAGCGGGACCCTGTGGTGTGGGATGTTACCCTTGCCTCAGAGTCATTCTGGCCACTGCCCTTCTGGTCAAGCCCACCGAATAGATAATCACGGGACCCCTTTAACCACCTTCACACCTCAAGCAGTAGAAGCCCCCCAAATCCTCATCACACGGAACACTTCTCAGTCAGTCGCCTCCCTCCTGTGAAATCCTGTCGCTAACAGCTCCTCACGTAACTCTTCCACGTCGCAACAAGCCCCGCCCTGCTGCCCCCCCCCTCCTCCTCTGACAAGCCCCTCAGGACTACTGCGGGCAGAGCACCGTCCGACTCCCCGGAACGGTTCCCAGGGACTCCTCCAAGCACGGCGGGCTTTTCATGCGTTACCGACAGTTCCCACCTAGGGCGACAGTGGGGACCCTGTGCCGGCGAAGCTCTTACACCCTCTCCTGAAGTCGTCCAGGCAACACCGCACCTTTGACTACTTCCACCCAGCAGGCTCAATTATATACACACCGTCATTTGGGCTTGAACTTTAGCCGAGGGCAAAACTGCCAACATTTACGTGGGTGGTCAGTATGCCTCTGGGGGCTCGTGACCTTGGGATGCTATGGAACCAGTAAGGTTTCCTTAGCTCTAGTGGGGAAAAGATTAACAATGGCTCCTATATTCGAAATCTATTAGCTGCCCTACTGTAGCCAGCCACCTTGGCTATAATTAAGATCCCTGGCATTCTGAGCTTGGCTCCATCGAGGATAAAAACCCACCTCAGTGATATTTCCACCGGAAATGTTGCTCTCCAAGGAACTAGTGGCCAAATCTCCATCACAGTCTGAAGAGATGCTCCTGAGATAACAATCTAGAAAAACTGACTGTAAATGCCCAAAACTTGGTCCCAGAAAAGGAAAAACAATATTGGCCATCTGGTAACTGTTGGTTCGATAAAAAGAGAGCCAAATTACAAACTGGACCTGCCGGGAGTTCTAAGATTCTGATGCCTCACCACTGCACATGGGTTGAAACATTGGTCCCCTGACAAGTGACAGCGTTCATGAACCAGTGTCAGTGGGGAAAAACTAATAAGGCCAGAAAAAGTGCCTGCCTCCTCGTCTCCCGTCCAAACTATAACCCAATCGCGCTGCTCCCAGACATTCTGAATCATCTAAGGGGTCATCTGAGATTCGGCACATGGAATTCATACAGGTGCCCGTCTCATGGACATACAGGTTACCTGTTTTATTATGCTTTCCTTTATTGCACTTGACAGATACTGCATTTTTTACAAACGGAAATTGTGGCAACCCTGTGTTGAGCAAGCCTATCAGCACCATTTTTCCTACAGTGTTGTTTTTAATTACAGTACGTACATTTGCTTAGACATCATGCTGCTGCACACTTAACAGACTGCAGTGCAGCATAAACTTGGCTTTCATACGCGCTGGGGAGCCCCAGAACCCACGTGATTGCTTTATTTTGCTGTTTGCTTTACTGCGTGCTCTGGAAGCGAACCCAAACTCCCTGCAAGACACGCCTGCGCACGTGTGTTAGCCACAGCCTGTGCGTTCTGACGGGACCAAGGCTTTCCCTCTAGGCAGGCCATTGCTTCTCTGTGGCTGTAATTTGGTTAGAAGAGATTAGCCCTACATTTGAACTTCACAGTGATCAAGGGTCAGGTACTTTGGCAAGTCTGTGCCGTTTGGCTGGTTTTACAGCACTTTCACTGTGCTTACCAGCGTCAGTTCTCAGGGGTGGTTGATGGACTAACAGTGCTGTTGACAGCCAACTGGCAGAATTCATAGATACCCTCCAAGCACCCTGACCCAAACCATTGCCGTTGGTCCTTCTGTTTCTCAGCTGTCCCCTTTCGGAGCTCACAGACTCCCACCCTTGGAGACAGTCATAAGACGGCCCAGGCACCTGTCCCCTCCCTCTTTTGATCTGCAGCTGATAAAAGGAGACACGCGTCAATACTGTGAAGGCTTAATTGCTTCTGTTAAAAACAACCACACTCTGGTAGAGCAGTGTTTTCATAGTGCACTCGCAGGAGACGAAGACATTAAGCGTCACGCCTTGCAACCTGGAGAGTCTGTCTACAGGAAAAGACACCTCCAGGAGGACTCTGTTCAGCCTCACTGGAGAGGCCCTTGTCAGGTCCTGCTCACCAAGCCTTGTGCCTCCGAACTGCAGGGAACAGCTCCTGGGTTCATGTGACACATCTAAAGAAAGCACCAAAGCCTGACTGGGTCTCCACACCATTTGGTGACCTGAAGGCAAAGACATCATGGAACAGAAGCACATGACATCTGATGACACAGCTTTCCCAAGTTGTCAGGACCAGGCCTGTTAGACAGTTTAGAATTCGCAGAAGTCTCCCTCTCTTTCATCTAAATGATAAACTGACTGGATTCTCACCCAAATTCATGGTCTTTGAATTTGCAACCTACAGGCTGTATTACTGATAAACCATTTAGTTCCTAACAGTGTCTTTTGAGACAAAACATTGTTTAATTGCTCCGTGTTTATTCCTGCACTGGGTCTCTCCAACGCACTTGTTTAGTTCCTGCAGTTTTGAGTGTGCTCTTTTGTATTCACTATTTTTTCTTTCTTTTTTTAATTGTGGCATAGTCAGTTTCAATGTGGCAGTTTCTGGTGTACAGCATAATGTTTCAGTCATATATATACACACATGTATTCCTTTTTACATTCTTTTTCATTATAGGTCACCACAAGATACTGAATGTAGTTCCCTGTGCTGTACAGTGCAAGCTCGCTGTTCATCTGTTTTTCTGTAGTAGTTAGCATCCGCAAATCTTGGACTGCTGGTTTACCCCTTCCCACTCCCTTTCTCCCTTGGTAGCCATAAATTTGTTCTCTGTCTGTGAGTCTGCTTCTGTTTGGTAAATAAGTTCAATTGTGTCATTTTCTTAGATTCCATAAATAAGTGAGATCATGTGGTATTTTTCTTTCTCTTTCTGGCTTAACTTCACTTAGAGTAATGATCCCTAGGTCCATCCATGTTGCTGCAAATGGCACTATTTTATTCTTTTTTTTTTTTTATAGCTGAGTAGTATTCTATTGTATATATACACCACTTCTTCTATATCCAGTCATCTGTCAATGGACATTTAGGTTATTTTCATGTCTTGGCTATTGTAAAGTGCTGCTATGAACAGTGGGGTGCCTGTATCTTTTTGAATTAGAGTTCCCTCTGGATATACACCCAGAAGTGGGATTGCTGGATCATATGGTAAGTCTATTCCTAGTCTTTTGAGGAATCTCCACACTGTTTTCCATAGTGGCTGCACCAAACTGCATTCCCACCAGCAGTGTAGGAGGGTTCCCTTTTCTCCACAGCCTCTCCAGCATTTGCCATTTGTGGACTTTTGAATGATGGCCATTCTGGCTGGTGTGAGGTGATACCCCATTGTGGTTTTAATTTCATTTCTCTGATAATTAGTGACATTGGGTATCTTTTCATGTGCCCATTGTCCATCTGCATGTCTTCTTTGGAGAAATGTCTATTTAAATCTTCTGCCCATTTTTTGATTGGGCTTTTTTGTCTTTTTGATATTGAGCTGTGTCAGCTGCTTGTATATTTTGGAAATTAATCCCTTGTCAGTCACATTGTTTGCAAATATTTTCTCCCATTCCATAGGTTGTCTTTTCGTTTTGTTTATGGTTTCCTTTACTGTGCAAAAGCTTATAAGTTTAATTAGGTCCCATTTGTTTATTTTTATTGTCTGGGTAGACTGCCTAGGAGAACATTGCTAAGATTTATGTCAGAGAATGTTTTGCCTGTGTTTTCTTCTAGGAGGTTTATAGTGTCTTGTCTTATATTTAAGTCTTTAAGCCATTTTGAGTTTATTTCTGTGTATGGAGTGAGGGAGTGTTCTAACTTCATTGATTTACACACGGCTGTCCAGCTCTCCCAACACGACTTGCTGAAGAGACTGTCTTTTCTCCATTGTATGTTCTTACCTCTTTTTGAAGATTAATTGACTGTATGTATGTGGGTTTATTTCTGGGCTCTCTATTCTGTTCCATTGATCCATATTTCTGGTTTTCTCCTGATACCACATTGTTTTGGTTTTTTTTTTAATTGAAATTTAGTTGACTTATAATGTTAGTTTCAGGTGTACAGCAAAGTGATTCAGTTATACATATACACACATATATATTTTTTCAGACTCTTTTTCATTATATGTTATTACAAGAAATAAATAGTTCCCTGTTCAATACAGTAGGTCCTTGCCATGCTGTTTTAATTATTATAGCTCTGTAGTAGGGTCTGAAGTCTGGGAAGGTTATGCCTCCAGTTTGGTTCTTTTTCTTCAGTAATGCTTTGGCAGTTCTGGGTCTTTTGTGGTTCCATATAAATTTTAGGATTATTTGTTCTAGCTCTGTGAAAAATGTCCTGGACAACTTGATGGAGATCACATTAAATCTGTAGATTGCTTTGTGTAGTATGGCCATTTTAATCATATCCTTCAAATCCAAGGGCAAGGGGTAACTTTCCATTTCTTTAAATCATCTCTAATTTCCTTAATCAATGTTTTTTAGTTCTTCATGTATAAATCTTCCACCTCCTCGATCAGGCTTATTTCTGAGTATTTTTTTTTTTTTTGATGCAATTTTAAAAGGGATTTTTTTTTTTTACTTGCCTTTTCTGATGTATCGTTATTAGTGTAAGAAATGCAACTGATGTCTGTATGTTAATCTTGTATCCTGCTACCTTGCCGAATTCTTTTATCAGCTCTAATAGTTTTTGTGTGGAACTCTTAAGGTTTTCTATATATAGTATCATGTCATCTGTATATAGTGATAATTCTACCTCTGTCTTCCTATTTGAAGTTCTTTTGTTTCTTTTTCTTGTCTGACTGCTGTGGCTAGCAGTGTCAATACTATGTTAGATAGAAGTGGTGAAAGCGGGCATCCTTATTTGCTCCAGATTTCAGTGGGAGGGCTTTCAACTTTTCACCATTGAGTATTATGTTGTCTGCCAGTTTGTCACAAATAGCTTTTATTATGTTGAGATATGTTCCCTCTACACCTACTTTGGTAAGAGTTTTTATCATAAATGGGTGTTGAATTTTAGCAAGTGCTTTTTTATTTTGCATCTATTGAGATGATCATGTGATTTTTGCCCTCTCTTCTGTTAATGTGATGTATCACACTGATTGACTTGTGTATGTTGAACCATCCTGGTGTCCCTGGCATGAATCCAACTTGATCATAGTGTATGATCTTTTTTATGTGTTGTTGGATTCTTCATGCTAATATTTTGTTGAGAATAATCACATTTATATTTATCAAATATATTGGTGTGTTATTTTCTTTTTTGGTAGTGTCTTTGTCTGATTTTTATATCAGGGTGATGGTGGCTTCATAGAATGAGTTTGGGAATATTTCCTCCTTTCAGTCTTTTGGAAGACTTTGAGAAGGATCCGTACGAGTTCTTCATATGTTTGGTAGAATTCCCCAGTGAAGCCACCTGGTCCTGGATTTTTGTTTGCATGGAGGTTTTTAAATGATGATTCTATTTCACTTCTAGTGATTGGTCTGTTCAAATTATATATTTCTCCTTGATTCAGTCTTGGTGGACTGTATGTATCTAGAAATTTGTCCATTTCTTCCCGCTTGTCCAGTTTGTTGCTATATAGTTGTTCATAGTGTTCTCTTGTGGTTTTTTATATTTATGTGGTGTTGGCAGTAATTTTTCCACCTCCGTTTCTTATTTTTTTTAATTTGTGTTCTCTCTCTTTTCTTTTTGGTGAGCCTAGCCAGAGGTATGTTGCTTTTGTTTACTTTTTAAAAAAAACCAACTCTCGGTTTGATTGATTTTTTTTTCTATTTTTAATCTCTATTTTATTTATTTCCTACCTGATCTTTGTTATTTCTTTCCTTCTGCTGACTTTAGGTTTTGTTTGCTCTTCTTTTTCTAATTCTTTTAGATGATATGTCAGGTTGCTTATTTGAGATTGTCCTTGTTTTTTTGAGAAAGGACTGTATTGCTATGAACTTCCCTCTTAGGACTGCTTTTACTGCATCCCATAGATTTTTGTATGGTTGTTGTATTCATTATTCTGATATAGAGACTTTAGTTGAGAAATGCCTGAGAGAACTCCCTCCTACACTTCCTTGTTACTAAAATGTAACCACAATACATTTCCAGTCTGAGCACTTTTCCTCTAACGTGGGAACCAACACCTAGGGAAGATCATTCCTGGCATCTAGGGACAAAAGGCCACTGAGTGTTGGTAGCAAACAAACAAACAAACAAAACTCTGACTCTTTTCTTGATCAGTCATGCTTTCAGAGAAAGATCTTGACCAAAAAAGGGAAATGGTGAAAATTAATAAAAGGAAACCTACTAGAATAGAGTCAGCAAGACAGAAGGGGAAGCGCTCATCCATGTACTGCTTCACATCAATACAGACACACCCTGGAGATACTGTGGGTTTGGTTTCAGACTACTACAATAAAGCAAATATCACAATAAAGCAAGTTGTGTGAATTTTTTGGTTTCCCAGTGCATATAAACATTCTGTTTACACTACACTATAGTCTGTTAAGTGTGCAACGGCATTATGCCTAAAAAATGCACATACCTTAATTCAAAAAATAATGTTGGAAAAGGGGTGCTGATAGACTTGCTTGACACTGTACAGTTCTCACAAACCCTCAGTTTGTAAAAGATACAATATCTGCAAAGTGCAACAAAGTAAAATGTCATAAAACAAGGTATGTCCATACAGAACCCAGTAGGGTGAGATTTATCTTGCATTTCTGGCAAGAAGTGACATTACTTTACCACCACCGATAGGAAGAAGAAAGACTTTCTCCATTCCTGGTGACACCTCAGCCAGTGGGAGACTGCCACCGTCCAGCCAGTGAACGGTCACTTTACTTTGAACTCCCAGTTTCCTCTGACGGGCTTTTTGTTTATAGCAGCCCTGCTCAGCTCCCCCTTCTCCTCTGTAAAGGAGTTTCCTCTCCTTGGCTTTGTGGGACTTGCAGAGGTGTGTCATAGCTGCATGTCCAGCACTGCAGTTCTTTGCTGCTCATGAATAGACCTATCTTGCTAGTAAAAATAACTGGCTATTTAACTGTTTTAGGTTAATAATGATTAACCCATTACGTCTGATGTATTTTAAAAAGTTTATCAGTGAGTAGGTTTTAAGTAAAATATGTTTTTTAAAGGGCCAGTCTTTTCTTTGGAGTGAACAGGGTTTGAACGCCACAGCCCTGCAGAGGTAACCTTTTACTGCACAAATCCAAACACTGTAGAGTTGCAGGACATGGAAATCCAGTGTTCCCAGTGTCAGCTCCCACCTAGCTTTATGTTGGGTCCCTTTGTGGAGCAGTTTCTTCACATCTTTGTCTCAGGTTATCTGAGTAAGGACAATGGATTTGGTCCTGGGCATAGGAGAACCTGGGGAGTAGGTGAGGGGTGGGAGAGGGTCAGAGAAGGTGGCTGGGATGGGAGGCCAACCCACAGAGAGGGTAAGAAGGGCGGGCAGTGGCCAAGCTGCCCCTAGAAATGAGGGCTCTTTCCTCAACCTGGTGCTCTTTTTCAGGGGTGTGGGGATCAAACCATTTTATTCAGAGGCTTTGGCTGGGGGGTGTCAGAGGCCTGGGAGGACAATTAGATCCGACTTCCACATTTCGGCTAGGAGCTTCCCTAGCAGTCTGGTATTTTTTCTAATGCACCTGTGTACCAGAAGCAAGGACATCACACACAAAAAGCAAATGGTAGAAATATTACCCAGTGTAATGGCTTGGCATCTGTGTGGTCTTGGCTGGGAAGGTGTGGAGACATTTGGAGGCAGAGGGTTTGCCTGTTCTTCCATTTGCGATGGCAGGTACAGCAGGACCAAATAGCTTGCACCAGGAGCCGGAACGGGCTCACCACGCAGGCTCCCCAGGACCACGCCCTGTCCCCTGGTCTTTCTCTGCGTTCTATCTCTCCCCTCTTCCAAGGGCAGAGGGGACATATCTTCAGATGTCAGGTACCTTATAAAAAAGTCTGTGTGCTACCCAGCAGCACCCTCCCTGTTAGGGACTGAATTGTGTCCCCCAAATTCATATGTTGAAGCCCTACCCACGCCATACCCACCATGGGACTGTATTTGGAGATAAGGCTTTTACAGATGGAATTAAGGTTAAATGAAGTCATAAAGATGGGCCCTAATCCCATAGGACCGGTGTCCTTGTGAGATGAGAGACGCTGGGGGTGTACACAGAGGAAAGGCCACGTGAGGCCCCGGTGAGGGGGTGTCCATCTGCAACCCAAGGACAGTGGCCTCAGGAGAAACAAGACCTGCGGGCAGCTCGAACTTCCAACCTCTAGGGCTGTGAGAAAGTAAGTTTCTGTTGTTGGTGCTCCCTGTCTGCGGCATTTTGTTACGGCAGCCTGAGCTGACCAGGACACTCACTTTCCTACAACTGGGAACTTTGTGTTGTGAACACCTCAGGACCCGTGAAGGGAGCAGGGTTGGGTGGGGAGCATGGCCGCTAGTACGTGCACGTGTGAGGGTGGTTGCTGGCATGAGCCGTGCCAGGGGCCTACCCCACTGGCTGCTATTCACTGCATGGGCTTGGCTTCCTGGGGAGGCTCCCAGCTTCTCCACAGCTTCCTTCTTGGCACAGCTGCATCCAGAGACTGATCACAGCAAGGGCTGAAGTCCCAATGTCCAGATAGAGGGGAAGGAGGTCAGGAAAAGGCCACAGGCCCCAATCAGACCTGAAGTAAGAGGCCAGGGTGGGAGACCTTTGGAGGAATTCAGGTAGTTCTCCATCAGGCAGGAAGTCAGAGCTGAAGAAATGATCTCTCCGCTGGAGACAAGTACAGTGTCTACCTGTGCTTTCCACCTCTCTCCCTCCTTCCTGGTCACATGGTCACCTGGTGACCTCCATTGGAAAGCCCATGGCCCCGTTCCTAGAGTAAGACCCCACCTCCATGCAGGGCCTGAGCCCTCTGGATCTGGCCCCTACCCCCTCCCTGCCCACCCCAGGCCACACTCTAGATGTCAGGCCTGAACTCCCCCCAGGCTAGCATACGTGTTCTCTGCTGGCGACCCACTGACTCAAGTCTAGGCTTGCTCCTTCTCATCCTTCCGGTTGCAGCTGAGACTCCTCTCCTCTCTGGTCACCCTCTGGATTCTCTTCCTTATCTCCTTACTGTTTTCTTAAACCACTTTTACCCCCTTCCTTTCCTGTACAAAGTTTCCTTATTTTGTAATTATTCTTTTGTTTTTTTTGAAGGGGGTTCTGTCTCCACCATTAGAATGTTTGCACATGAATTCCCAGTGCCCAGCTGAAGATGTTGGCTACTTCTCATGGTAACTTACCGAATCCTCTCAACACCCTGAAAGGTGGATGTTGTTGGAATTCTGTCATCCCTCATCCACAATTCTGAAATGCAAAAACCTCAGAAAACCAAAATTCTTTTCTTAACCTTGATGTGAAATCTGACTTGAACAGCTGAATGGCTATAAGGCTTTTCATGGTCTTTATCTATCTCACTTAATTTCAATGGTCATTTTGTCTTTGTAGAATTTTTTAAAATTGAAGTATAGTCAGTTTACAATATGGCAATTTCTGGTGTAGTCTTTGCAGAGACTTTAGTGTATCTGGTCTTGGGTGCTCTCCCATGCCCCAGTGGGAGCACTGAGTCATGAACTACTTGGCTAGTTGTCTGTTGCTGTGTAACAAAGTGTCACAATGAACATTCATTATGTCATACAGCTTCAATGGATCAGGACTTTGGAAGCAGCTTAGCTGGGTGGTTCTGACCCAGGGTCTCCCAAGGGGTCACAGTTAAGAGTTAGCCGGCTGGAGGATGTGGTTCCCAGGTAGCTCATTTACTACGGTGGGCAAGTTGATGCTGCCTGTTGGCGTGAAGCCTCGTTTCCTCATCACATGGACCTCTTCACAGGGCTGCTTGAGTGTCTTTGTGATACGATGGGAAGCTTCTCCCAGAGTGAATGATCTGAGAGGGCAAAGCAGTAACCACGATTGTCTTTTGTGTCCTAGCTGCAGAAATCACACTTCATCTTTTCTGCAGTACCCTCGTGGTAACACAGGTCAGCCCTAAGCAGTGCGTCACAGGGTGAAATCCCAAGAGCGTAGAAACCAGGAGTGGGATCTCTTCTGGATGCCCGCTGCCCCAGTTAAATGCACCTGCCTCAAGTCCAGACTCTGAATTTCAAAATACATGTGACCAGAATGTTGGGTGAGAGACTGGGGTGCCCATTTTGCAGGTGAGAATCAGGCTCAAGGACAGCTGAATTACGTGCGGGAGGTTACACTTACACCAAGAGCAAAGAGGACTCGCCCATCTCTGACAGCTCCGGGGCCAGCGCCAGTGCTCCTTCGTTTCTCCACCACTGCCTCAGCCAACCAGAGGGCGTCATTCCTAACCTTAACCACGCGAACCGTGGGCTTGCAGGGGCAGGCGCCGTGCACTCCATCCTCTAGTCCCACACCACACGCCTAGCGGGTAGGGGACAACTGGCTCTGACTTCCCTCTGCAGCGGAGGAAGTGTGAGCTGGCTTTGGTTACACACTTGTCTGGTTCTATAAGCCTGTGAGTGTTTTCCCTGGTCTCTGCCCAAGCTTGGCTATGGATTACATAAAGGGGTAATGGTGTTACCGAGAACGCCATGGTGCCCTCAGGGGACCCGCGGGGAGCGGAGCGCAGGCACGCAGAGAAGGGGCCGGCAGAAGGTTCCGTGGAACTTTGAAAGGCCACAGGTGTGCTTGGGCATCATTGTGGAGGAAACAGACTTTGAAAAAGAAAATAGCCGTGGAGCCACGAAGAAACCTCCGGAGTCGGTCTGGGAATTTGGGAGGAAGGAAAGGGATGGAGAAACGAGGGCAGGAAAGAGCCAGCTCGCTCCTGTCTTCTGCCGTAAGAATAGTTCTTGCGGCTTTAGAGAGGGGACGCGGGGTCTGGAGTCCTGCTCTGGGCCGCTGCCGCGCGCCCCGGTGTGCAGGGCACCTCGCGGCGCTCAGCTCCTGGAATGTCGCCCTTCTCCTGTTGCTCGGTGTCACCAACCAGCCTGCAGCCCGGGTGTTCGGACCCACGCTCAGGTCCAACACTTGGGGTCGTCTTTGGTCACTTCTTTCCCTTTCATCAGTAGTTGCATCAGAGACCGCTCAACCCCTCTTCTCGTCCGGGCCGACTTTCCGAAATCAACCCCCTACGCGGGGCGATGGGGCCGCCGGGGCAGGCCAGGCACCCGCGGGTGGACAGGATACGCGACGGGGTCGGGATGGGGGCAGGCGAGGTCCTGGCGACCAGGACAGGGACCAGGATCTCGGAAGTGGGCGGGCCTGGGGTGGGGCGGGGCTGGCCGCTCGGAGGTGGGCGGGGCCAGGGTCTCCACGGGGCGGAAACCGGCTCTCTGCGGTGGGCGGGGCCGGAATGGGGTCGGGCCCTGGCCGCCGGGAGGTGGGTGGGGCCGGGATCTCGGAAGTGGGCGGGCCTGGGATCTCCGCGGAGCCGAGCCGGCTCTCCGCGGTGGGCGGGGCGGGCCGGGAAAAGTTCCCGGAAGGCGGGCCCCGCGTCCGGACCCGGTGCGGAAGTTGCCGGCGCCGCGCGCCCTCGGGCCAGGCCCGCAGCCATGTCGTCGGGGGACGCGGGGTCCGGGGGGCGGGAGGGGGCCCCGCGCACGGCTGCCGCGCTCTGCGGCCTGTACCACGAGGCCGGGCAGCGGCTGAGGCGCCTGCAGGACCAGCTGGCCGCCCGAGACGCCCTCATAGCGCGCCTCCGCGCCCGTCTGGCCGCGCTCGAGGGGGACGCGGCGCCGTCGCTCGTGGACGCGCTGCTGGAGCAGGTGGCGCGCTTCCGGGAGCAGCTCCGGCAGCGGGAAGGCAGCGCCGCGGAGGCCGCGCTGCGCCAGGTGCGGGGGCCGCGCGAGCCGCGCTTCCTCGGCGCGCGGGGCGGCGTGTGCCCGCGTCGCCCCTGGCGGGTGTCTGCGCCCGAGTTGAGTTTGAGGGCGTGTGCCGGGGAGCGCGCGTCCGGGCTGGGCTCCGCGCGGCGCGCGCCGTGGGAGGGCTCGCGGCTGCGCGTCCGCGTCGGGGTCCGAGGGCGGCGGAGGGCTGGGCCGCCTGTTTGAGCTCTGCGGCGGGGGTGCTTGTGCTGGCCGGGGCGGCGTTCCTTGTGCGGCCGCAGCGGTGGGTGCTGCCGAGCCCGGCCTGAGGGTTGCGTGTCGAGTCGATTCTGAGGGGCAAGAGCCCGCTAGTGTCTGCGGGGTGTGGACGTGTAGGCTCGCGGGCTGCGTGCCTGCGTCAGGTTCCGAGGGGTGTGTGCGCCAGCGGTGGGCCTGAGCGGGGTGCGACCGCGGAGCGTTCTTGGCGGGGTGTGCGTCTGTGTGCGCGCGTGGGCCCTGAGGGGTGTGTCTGTGCGCTGGGCCCTGAGGGCCGCGTGTGCCCGTGCGGGGGTGGGGCTTGTTTGCCGCCGCTGCTCCCGAGGCTGCACCTGCCCGTCCGGGCTCCGAAGGCCGCGTGTGTCCGTGCTGCCCCCAGGGGGTGCGCCCCGGCGCGCGGCTCGGGAAGGGGCGTGTGCCCGTCCCGGTTCTTGGGGTTGGTGGGCCTCTGCTGAGGCTAAGGGTCTTACCAGGTCGCGTGTGGGTCGCCGTGGGTGCGTCACTCAGGTTTCTGAGGGAACTGCTCGTGTGTGGGATCTGAGGGCTGTGTCTGTCTGCGTTCAGTTGTGAGGGAGGCGCGTGGGTCTGAGTGTGGGTTCTGAAAGGTGCGTGTCTGTGCTGACTCTGGGTGTGTTTACCCCTGTTGGGTCTGCGGGGTGTGCGTGTCCCTGTAGAGCCCGGGGATGCAGAGTCTGGCGGGTTCTGAAGGGTGCGTTTCCCCAGATGCATGTGTTGGTTCCGAGGGTTCCGTGCTCACTTCAGTTCTGAGCGCTGTGCGCCCGAGGGTTGTGTGTGCCGTGTTGGTTCACAGGGGCATGTGTTCCTGCGGGTTGTGGGGTGTCTGTGTGTGCGTATCGGTGTCTGAGGGGTGTGTGTGTTTTGACTAGGGTCTGTAGGTTGTGGATCTGTGTTGGTTCTGAAGGTGTGTCCACGTTGGTTCTGATAGGTGTGTGTTTGTTCACAGTGGGTCTGAGGGATGTGTGTCTCTGGGTTGGGTTGATGAGCGTGTGCCTGTGTTGAGTCTGAGGGTACTTCGCACATACTGAATCTGAGGTTTATGTGTCTGCGTTGGGTTGAGGAAAGTGTGCCCGTGTTGGCTCTGAGGAGTGGAGTCCTTGTGGGTTCATGCTGTCTCTGCAGTTTTGCTTAATATCATGTCAGTGTGTTCTTACCCGCATCATTTTAAATGCCTTCAGAAGCCAGATGGCTCCCTCACTCCAGCTCTTTCCCTCTTCCTGGGAAAGGTGATTATAACTCATCAGGGCAGAAGGAAGTCACCTGGTCTACACCACTGCTCTTAGTGCAGAGTGGCGATCAGAGCACATCGTACCCAGAGCAGCACTCTACTTGCAGTCTGGTAGCAGCTGGTTCTCAGCTGACATGTGTCCCCAGTATCCCTTGGCCCCACAGCCTCTAACCAGAACCCAGAGAGAATTCTGACACATGCTACAACACGGATGAACCTTAAGGACATTATGTTAAGTCACAAAAAGACAAATGCTGTATTATTCCATTTGTAGGAATAATCTAGAATAGTCCAAATCACAGAGACAGAAGGTAAAATGGTGGTTGCTAGAGAAGGGGCAGGGCAGAGTGGGGAGATGGGGAGTAGTTGTTTAATGGGTATAGTTTCAGTCATACAAGATCAAGAGAGGTACAGAGATAGATGGTAAAAACAAACAAAAAAAACCAAAAACACAATACACACACACAAGGAGCCTCATGCAGCCTACTATAAAGGGTGTATACTATTCCACTCATTAGAGAGCATGGCAGAACAAGGAAAGAAAAGCTGCAAGCTGATGTATCAGGGCGAGGCAGGACCCGTGAAGCTAGTACCCAGGGCAGGGATAAGATGGGGTTGATGTATGTATTACATTGGTCGATTTCCTTTCCTTTCTCCCTTCCTTCCTTCCTTCCTGTCTTTCATTTTTTTGATGAAATATGTTTGTGGTCTTAACCACAGAATAATGTATTACCTAAATCTATGTGTAACAAATCTGGTGAAAAATTATCTTATTGGAAAAATTTAATGATATCATTTTGTTCATTTTGAGGGATTAATCCCAAGTCCTAGATAGAAAACAAACATCAAACACATAATTATGCTTCATGTCCCCCCAAAGACTTCATTCTCATGCCATTACTGTTTACTAAATATTTATCAGGAATTGTCTGATTGTCTTCAGGTATTATAAGTGAGACCCTAACGATAAAGTTACCTATGTCAAGACCATGATCAGTTTGCAACATGTAGAAAGTAGAACTAAAGTGCAAATGGAAATAATTCATATATATATATATATATATATATATATGGCATAATCTCTTGCACATAGTTGATGCCCAGATGTGAATGTCATCTGTAATTGCCACTTAGGTCTTTATTTACTGAGCTTGCATTTACTGAGCATTTAATATATGGGAGTGGACTATGTATAAGCAGGCATCATGGGTTATGTTTTTCTATTTTTCCCAAAACTAAGTATAGTACATTCATTTCACAAAAATGTTTACAGTATCAGAGTTGTGCCAGTAGTAGTGTTAATCTGTAGCAGTGTTAATTCAGTATAATTATAGTGAAGAGTGTTTAGAGAATAAAATAGGAAGTGGCTGTAAAATTAGATTGGGCCAAATTATGATGGCTTTACTACGTTATAAAGTTGTTAACTGCACATTCTATTAACCACTAGGCTAGATGATCAAAGATGATCAATTGCCAATTCTTGCCCTCAAATTGTGGAATCAAACATGCATATAAATGCTCACTCCTTTAAGCAAGTTGTAAAAGTGATGGAGGGATGTGTAGTGGGGAAGTACTGAACATAGTTTAAATAGGAAACTAAGCTAACCTAAGTTTCCAAACCAGAACACTGGTATTATAGTGTCAATAGCTTTTTTTTTTCCTTTGGGTATAATTGACATACTAGTTTTTCAGGAGTGCAACATAATGATTTAATATTTGTATATATTACGAAATGACTATCACAGTAAGTCTAGTTAACATCCACTAATCAATTTTTGTATGTTTCATCATCCTTGCATTCCACAAAAAAAAAATCCCACTTGGTCATGGTGTATAATCCTTTTAATATGTGCTGAATTTTGTCTACTACTATTTTGTTGAGAATTTTTGCATCAGTGTACATAAGGGATGTTGGTCTGTAATTCTGTTTAGTGTCTTTGTCTGGCTTTGATATTAGGGTAATGCTGGCCTCATAGAATGAGTTAGGAAGTGTTCTCTCCTCTTCAGTTTTTCTGAAAAGCTTAGGAAAGATTGGTATTAATTCTTTAAATGTTTGATGGAATTCACCCATGATGCCATCAGTTCTAGAGCTTTTTTTTGTTGGGAGATTTTTGATTACTGATTCAATCTCCTTACTAGTTAGAGATCTATTCAGTTTTTCTATTTCTCTGTGATTTGGTCTTGGTAGGTGTTGTGTTTCTGAGAATTTGTTTCATCTAGATTATCCAATTTGCTGGTGTACAATTGTTCATAGTATTCTTTTTATAACACTTTTTATTTTTGTAGAATTGGTAGTAGTGGGTCTATTTGTATTTCTGATTTCAGTAATTTGAGTATTCTGTCTTTCCTTTCATAGTCTACCTAGCTAGAGGTTTATCAATTTTGCTGATCTTTTTGAAGAACCAATTTTTGGTTTCATTGATTTCTGTAGTAATTTTTCTGTTCTTTTTCATTTATGTCTGCTCTGATACTTTTTTTTCCTTCCTTCTGCTAGCCTTGGGTTAGGTTGTTCTTGTTTCTCATTCTTTAAGTTGGAAGTTAAGTTGTTGATTGGAGATCTTTCTTATTTTTTAACGTGTTTATAGCTATAGATTTTCTCCTTAACATTGCTTTCACTGGATCCTGTAAGTTTTGGTACATTTTTCACTTTTCTCTTAAGTATTTTCTAATTACCTTGTGATTTCATTTATCTCTTAAGTATTTTCTAATTACCTTGTGATTTCTTTGATCCTTTGGTTAAAGAGTATGTTTTTAAATTTCCACAATTTTGTGAATTTTCCAGTTTTACTTCTGTTGTTGATTTCTGACTTCATCCTGTTATAGTTGGAGGAAATACTTTGTATGATGTTGACCTTTTAAAATCTGTTGAGACTTACTCTGTAACCTAACATATGGTCTATCCTGGAAAATGTTCCATGTACACTTGAGAAGAATGTGTATGTTGTTGGATAGAGTATTCTGTACATGTCTGTTAGATCTAGTTGATTAATTGTGTTGTTCAGGTCCTCTATTTCCTTACTTATAGTCTGTTTGGTTGTTCTATCTATAATAGTGAGGTTTTGAAGTCTCCAGCTATTATTGTAGGGTTGTCTCTTTCTCCCTTCAATTCTGTCAGTTTTTGCTTCATATATTTTGCTGGTCTGTTATCAGGTGCATCAGTGTTTATAATTGTTATATTTTCTTGATATATTAAATACATCAATATATAATGTGTAATATATTCTTTGTTTCTTGTAACTTTTTTTGAATTAACCTTTTTTGAATTAAAGTTTATTTTGTCTGATATTAATATAGCTCCTCCTGTTCTCTTTTGGTTATTAGTTGCATGGAATATGTCTTTCATCCTTTTACTTTGAATCTATATATGTCTTTGGATCTAAAGTGAGTCTGTTGTTAGACAGCATATGGTTGAATCATATGCTTTTATCCATTCTGCCAATCTCTGTCTTTTAATTGGAGATTTTAATCTATTGACATTTAAAGTAGTTACTGATAAGGATGAAATACTTACGTTATTTTGCTATCTGTTTTCTGTATGCCTTATACCATTTTTTTATTCCTTATTTTCTGCTTTACTGTCTTTTGTGTTTGATTTTTTATATGAAATATTTGAATTCTTTTCTCATTTCCTTTTCTGTATATTCTGTACCTGTTTGTGTGTGTGTGTGATTACCGTGGGAATTACATCTAACATCCTAAAGTTACAACACTAATTTGAATTTATGCCAGCTTAACTTCAATAACATACAGCCCTGAACCATCCCTACCCCTTTTGGTTGTTGATGTTAATTCACAGAATTAAATCTTCATATATTGTGTGCCCTCAAATATAAACTAATCTTTTAAATGTATTAGTCTCCTAAATCATGTGGGAAATAACAGGTGGAACTACAAACCAAAATTACAATAATACCAACTTTTAGACTAGTAATTTTTGAAAAGTATTTTAGCCTCATATCATGTAGAAAAGAAAAAAAATTGAGTTATAAAATGTTGTTGCGGTGATTCCAGCTTTTATCATTGGCCATGCCTTTACCTTTATTGGCATCTTCATTTCCTCATGTAGCTTTGAGGTGTGGTCCTTTGAGTTAGTGTCATTTCATTTCACCCTACAGGACTCCCCTGAGTGCTTCTTGTACGGCAGGTCCGGTGGTAACAAACTCTCTCAGCTTTTGTTTATCTGGGAATGCCTTACTTTCTCCCTCACTTTAAAGGACAGTTCTGTCTTCTTGGTTGACAGTTTTTTTCTTTAAACACTTTGAATGTATGGGCCCACTGCCTTCTGGCCTCCAGAGTGTCTGATGAGGCTGCTGATAATCCTGTTCAGGATCCCTTGTCTGTGACCTGTTGCTCCTCTTGCTTTTTTCAAGACTCCTCTTTTCATCTTTGGCTTTCTGAAGTTTGATTATTATGTGTCTTGGTATTGGTCTTTTGGGATTCCTCTTAGAGTTTATTGAGCTTCTTGGATGTTTATTCTCATGTCTTTCATCTAATTTGGAAGTTTTCAGCCATTGTTTCTTCAAATACTCTTTCTGCCCCTTTCTCTCTTCTCCTCAGGCTCCCGCAGCGCGTGTGTCGCTCTTCTTGATGGTGTCCCAAGGGTCCCTTAGGCTCTATTTACTCTTCTTCAATCTTTTTTTTTATTCTTTCTCTTTAGCCTTGAAAATTTCCATTGTCCTATCTTCATGTTTGCTGACTCTTCTGCCTGAACAAATCTGCCTTTGAATCTCTTCAGTGAATGTTTCAATTTCAGTTATTGTACTTTTCAGCTCCAGAATTTCTTTTTGTTTTTTTTCTAGGTTTTCTACCTCTTTATTCATGTTTCTGTTTTATTCATATATTGCTTTCTGACTTTCTCCACATCTTCTTTTAGTTCTTTGAGTGTCTTTAAGATGGTTGTTTTAATGTCTTTGTCTAGAAGATCTAGCAGAAGTTCTTTTCAAGGGGCATTGTCTGTTAATTTATTTTTCCCTGTGAATGGGCCATATTTTTCTGTGTCTTTGAATGCCCTGTGCTTTTTTTTTAAGATTAAAAACTGGACATTTGTAATAATGTGGTATTTCTGGAAATCAGATTACCCTTCTTCCCCATGATTTGCTATTTTTTTTATTATTGTTTTTGTTTTTCTTTGGTTCTTGTAGGTTTTCTCTGTACCAGGGATCAGTCTAAGGCATAACTTAAGGTTTCTCAGGTCTTTTCTGAGCCTGCACCTTTCCCTGGGAATGTGTGATCACTTTTGAATTTTCCCCTTTTGTGTAGTTCTTTGAATGTCCTAGTCTTTAGTGTCTGGCTCCCAAAAGGGGAAAAAGAAAAATGAAAGGGGGAAGAAAAGGGCACTAGGTTTTTAAATCCCTTGGAAGTCACTTCAGCTGGAGAGGGAGGGTCTTACTACAGTAGGAGGAGGTGCCACAAGTCTGTCTGCCTGTTTGCACCTCTGTAATCAGAAGCAGCAAAAAGCAATCAGAGCACAGATACCCAGTATTTGGAGAACAGGGTCTTTTTTGCCCACCTTGGCTCCTGCAAGCTGTATGCAGGCTGCTCCAGAAACAGGTGCATGGCCTCCAGTGGCACGGCTGTGGGTGGGATGGGTAGCTGCTACTGTACTAAGAGCTGAAATTGACAGATTTATTGTCCGAGTCCTCCTATGGAGGTAGCAAGTCTTCAGGACTCCAGAGTTCCAAAATAGCTGCAATAGACAGATCCTGCCAGTGAACTGTTCTTTAGGTGGGGAGACAGATTCCTGGTGCTGCCTCCTCTGTTCTGTTCTCAGAATCTTCCAGGCCATGTTTGGATTTGTCCTTACCTATTTGCCTGATCCCCTACTGGACTCTTACAGTGCTTGGTGCTTGTGGTAAAGGCTCAGTGAATTGGCCTTTCGTAAAATCCACGTTTGCTCCTGTCCTCTCACTGTCCCATCAGCTGCTGGTTACAGGGATAGCCATGGGTGGGGCTGTAACCTGCGTGTGGGCACCCACTGAGGGCTGCCCAGGAGAGAGAGAGAAATGGGACTGTCCTGGCTTGGACAGTGTCTCCTCCTAATTCCTCTCCACCTGGAGACTGTGACTGTGACCTTGTTGGGAAGTAGGGTCATTGCAGGTGTAATAAGTTAAAATGAGATCATACTGGATTAGGGTGGACCTAACAAGACAGCCAAGTGAAGATGGAGGCAGAGACTGGAGGGACGCATCCCCAGGCAGAGGAGCAGAGGCCACCACCAGAAGCTGGATAGACAAGGAAGCCCCTGGAATGCACATGGCCCACTAATACCGCATTTTGGACCTCTGGCCTCCAGAACTATGAGAGGATAAGCTTCTGTTGTTTCAGGTTACCCTGTCTGTGGACTTTGTCATGGCCAAGCAGATTAATAAAGGGACGAGGGCCAAGAGGCTGTGCCTCTTGTTTTAAAGGCCAGTCCACCAGACTGCTACAAGAATTCCTGACACTTCTGTGTCCGAGAGTGGAGCCATGGGACTTCTAGGTCCCAGCAACGGGCTGTCCCAGGGGACATCAGCCATTTGCTGACTTCGTGCATCACGGCGGTGTGTTTAAGCCAGGATTCTGGGACAGGCCTCGCTGTGTGGCACCAGTGCCTGTGTTCTGTATCCTCAGAGCTGTTACTGATTGGACAGTGGCACTTAGTCAGACGAGCCATATGCGTCTCTCCCACTTCAGAGCAAGCAGCAAGCGTCTAGAGCCTGGGGGCCTGAGGGAGCCTGGGGCCTCTCGCACTGTGCGGGGAGGACAGGTCAGGCAGCCCTCTGTGGGGGTCGCCCGTCTGTGCAGCGCGTGACCTCCCCGTGGTCTTACCTGTTTCTCCAGCTCTGGCAGGTTCCCAGCAGCGAGGGAAAAAGCAGCCCCAAGGAAGGTGTATGTTGTCACCTGGCTAGTCTCCATGAGAGCCAGGTTATTTCTAAACTGATGTTTCAAAGAGGATTTTGAAGACAAAAAATAAGGCCAGTGAGTCCTTCAGGTTCAACCAAGCTCACCCCTCAAGTCAGCCTTGTGTTTGGGAGTTTTCCACGTCTGTGTGGTAAACAGTTTGAGCAGAGGGCCCTGCTCATTGTATTACCCGGTCTTATTCCCAGACATTGATCGGGCATCCACACGGGGCCCGGGCTAGTGCCCATGGCTGGGGTGTGGGGACGAGAGAGAGCGTGTCCTTGGGGAGCTCCCTGAGCCGGGAGGTGCTGCCCTGTTGCTTATTTTACTGTCTCCATTTGACCAGAAAGGAAAGATGCTTAGAAATCTGGTGCTGCCTGAAGTCCTCCAGCCTCAGAGAAGATGTGAGGGAGCTGTGGTAGGTGGGAGCAGTGAGGCTGGAGTGGCCGGTACTGCTGCCTCCTTGCCCGGTCACTCCAGAAGCTCCCTGGGCCCCATGAGCCTCAGTTTGCCCGCCTGTGGAATGGGAGATGACGGAAGCTGTCTCATAGGAGGCGTGGAGGCTGCACAGCTGGAGCAGAGTAGGGGCCTAGAGAGCACCTGCTGTTGCTGCTGTCACCGTGGGTGTCACAGGGGCTTAGGAGTTTGTTAACTTTATGGTTCCATGGGAGACTAGCCTTCACTGGTATTGTCTATAGACTTTCTATCTGTGCTTGTATTATCTGTGTTTGTGTGTATACTGATAGCGGTTTTGTATGAATAGCATGTATTTATGCTGAATGCATTTCAGCGTCAGGTGGGGACAGGATAGACATTTCTCTGTTGTGCTGCTGAAATCACGGCTTTTCATTCGAGTAACTTTAGAGTGTAACGAGGTGCCCTCTCATTGCAGAACTCTCGGTGCGCCGTTGGTGTTTATACCACGCTGTGGAGGGTAGCTAGGTCTAGCTTGGGAGAATGTGACAAGAAAGGCCCATGCTCTCGGACACTTCCATCCCACCAGGAGTGACAGGGCAGCACTGGAGCTGTGATGCTGGTGGAGAGAAGCAACCCAGGTGCGGGGTGGGCCGTGGCTGGCCTGGCGTCAGGGACACTGTGGAGGGAGGGGCTCTAGCTGCACTGTCCACAGAGTAAGAATGTGGGACAGGGCCTGAAACAGCTGATCATGCCTTCAAAACTGGTCAGAGTTTAAAGAAAACAAACAAATCCAAGACCAAGAAACAGGCCTGGGTTTTTTTTTAGGTTCAGAAGTGATCAGCAGTGAGAACCTGAGCTTCTATTGGGATTTAGCATTCTTTTTCCTGTTTATAGTGTTTTACATTAAGGCATAGTTGGTTCTCACTTGTGTAAATAAATGCCCCATCGCACTCACCCAGACCAAGTGACTTGGCACCAGCTGGCAGCCCACAGCTGTGTGGACGGGCTCAGAAGGCCATGGGTAGTGGCCCCCAACGCCCCCTTCCCAGTCCTGCAGGTTCAGCGTGGTGCTGAAGGGCCGTCTGCTGGGAGGAGGTGCCGACTGGCCGGCTTTCAGAGAAAGGCCTCTATTTCTCTTTCAGTCCAGAAAGGCATGGACTCTACTCAGGGCTGAGGTCGTCAGGGCCATGAGATGGAAAACTAAGGTGTTGACTGTACAAGAATGGGTCTCACCAGGCTGAGCGACAGGTACCCCTGAGATTGTGACTCCTGTGAAGTCAGAGGGCAGTGAGATGTGAAGGAGTGATGTGGCACCTCTGGGCAAAAATCGCAGTTTCTGGGCTCATTGCCAGTGAGCTGTTCCCTTTTACACTTTGTCACACCCGCCGTCACCAGTTCTGCTAATTCTGCACTTGCCAGGGCCTGACCCCTCACCGTCTTCCCAAGCCTCTGCTCTGTCCTCTTTTGAGTCCCTGCTGTGGAATGCAGATCTAGAACAGCCTCTCCTTCTAGGCCTTCACCAAGAGAGCCAGCCGAGCACCCTAAGTGGAGGTTTTCTTCTTTTCTGTCTTTTTGTTCACTTCTGGAGTGAAGTCCAAGGAAAACAGGAAGGGGAAGACTCAAAAATTCCCTGTCGGAGAGAGGGCAAGGTTTCCAGCATGTTCCCTGGGTTATCTGGCTGGAGCGGTGTGGTCACGTGCGCTTCTCCGCGGAGGAGGTTACACAGATGCACCGGCTGTTTGGGTGGAGGAGCTGGGGGCAGCCCTTGCCTTGTGGATGTGGTGTGGGACCCAGGTCTGGCTGTGTGCCCGAGTTCCACCAGTTATTTCTTAACCCCGGTCTTAAAGCAATCCCAGCCCTGCGACCTCTGGACATTTGTCCCATGGCCCTATTTGCATGAGTACGAGGAAGCGGCCGCCTGTCGGAAGCTCCAGGCTGTGGTTAAAGTGTAAGGCAGGTCCTGTGCTGCTGTGGAATAAGGTTTATTACGAAGGAGGGAAGAAGTAGGTGAAGAACGGTGTTGTAGGTCCATTTGTATAAAAATACACGTGTTAAAGAAGCTTATAAACGCTCCAGAAAGATGCTTGGCCAAATAGTGAATAGTTGCCTCTAGAGAGTGAAGCTGGGGGCCAAGGGGCTGGTGGGAAAAAAGGAATTTAAGTTTCCATTTTATTTCCTTCTGTTTGTTTGAATTTTTTGTAACCATGCACACATTTTTGTTTTTGTTTTAAAGCAGTTAAGAGAATAATGTTCAGGGTTCCATTAGTAATCTGGCCCCGTATTTCGTTCCACTGTGGTATGAAGGTTCTGGGTTCCTGGTGTCACCCCTCCTTGCGCGGAGCCCAGACCCTTCTCTTAACCGCCTCCTCCCTGGGGAGCTCAGGCTCGTCCTGACTTTGCTGAAGCTGTTTCTTCCTTCGTAGGGAGGACTGGCTTATCCTGCTTTACCTCCCTCATGTACTGTTTATGCTGGAAAGTTCTTTGAAAATGGGAAAGCACAAAGTTAAGGCTGGGTTTAAAGGAAATTGTAATTTCCAGGACTTCTTAAAAAAATTAATTGGGGTCAGGAATACCAGTTTCCTAGAGCCTCTGTAACAAAGGGCCTTAAGCTGAGTGGCCTAAAACAGCAGGAATTTAATCCTTCAGCATTTTGGAGGCCAGAAACCCGAAATCAAGGTGTTGTCAGCAGAGCTGCACTCCCTCTGAGGCTCGGGGTGGTGCTGGTGGGCCCCTTCTTTTCCTCTTTCAGCTTCTGGTGGCCGCCGGCATCCTTGGTGTTCTTCGGCTTGTGGACACGTCACTCTGGTCCCTGCCTCTGTCATCACGTGGCCTTCTCTGTGCTGTGTCCAAATTTCCTTCTTATAAGGACACTAGTCATTGGATTAGGGTCCATTCTAATACAGTTGGACTTCATTTTAACTGATTGTATCTTCAAAGACTGTATTTCTAAATAAAACACATTCCCAGGTACCAGGGGTTAGGACGTGGGCATAACATTTGGGGAGTGGAGTTTCTACCCTCCTATTACGGGGCGTTTGGAATTGCCACACTTAGTAATTTGATGATGTAAAATCTAAAATTACGAATTTGCTCATGGAAAGAGAATTTTAGACGGTGTTTCAGATAGATTATAGGCTGAAATCCCCGAGGTTAATTATTAGATCAGAAGCCAGCCCCCAGGTGAGCGTGTGTGTTAGCTGCTGATGGGTGCCTTTCTTTTGCTTTATGAACATTTATTTCTGACATTGCTCTTTTTAATCAAATAAACTCTGCTTTTAAATTCTGCCTAGGAAATCGAGCGACTTTCTGAGCAACTAGAAGAAAAAGAGAGGGAGACACAGCAGCTGATGAACCAGCCAGAGTGTGAGCGAGAGAGGGAAGTAGCCCTGCTGAGGAGAAGCGTGGAGGAGAAGGAACGGGCCCGGGCCGCCAGCGACATTCTGTGCCGCTCCTTGGCGGATGAGACCCATCAGCTGCGAAGAACTCTGGCTGCTACTGCCCACATGTGCCAGCATCTGGCCAAGTGTCTGGATGAACGCCAGCGCGCACAGGGGGACGCGGGAGAGAGGAGCCCTGAGGTAGGCCGTGGTGGAAGCAAACTGCAGTGAAGACCTGGGTGTGGCGGGAGGCCTTGCCTTGCACCTTGGGACCCCTGGGCTGTCACGGAGGTCAGGGCACCCAGAGCCCACTTGTGTTCTTGATAGTGAGGGTCAGCTGTTGGGGCAAAGCCTGCCCACCCAGGGATTTCTTCTAGAATGGCGGAATGTGCAGAGGTGACAGGAAAGCAGATGGCTTGTGTCACCAGCTGCCGCACCCAGACCCGTAGCTGATCCTGGGCCCAGGTGGGAAGACGCAGCTGAGGACGACGCAGGCAGACTGGGGCAGGAGGGGCTGTGCTGAGTGTTGGGGGGGGGGCAGGTGGGGAGACCACAGAGTGAGGCGCGGGGTGGTGCCTCCAGGTGCTGCCCAGGCAGGGGCTGAGCCCCAAGCGTCTTGAGATCTGTGAGCACCAGACATCGGGGGCACCACGTGTCTGAGCAGAGCAGGGCTGGCGTAGCTGGGGCTCTGCCACGGGGCTGACACTGGCATCTCTGCAGCTGGCGCTTGGGTACGTCCTCGCAGCAGCACGGCCTGCCGCTGTCGGGCGACCTGGTCATCCTCATCAGTGACATGAGGACAGAGAGCCCCTCCATGCATCTGTGACCCCTGGCCAGGTGCTGCGCAGGGGCAGGGGACAGTGGGGCCAGGTGTCAGGTGGGCCTCCACCACAGGTTGGATCTGGGCTGTGGCTTGTGTGGGGGCTGGTGGGGGAGGGGACAGTGTGGGTTTCAACGTCAGGAATCCCATTCCTGAGAAACCAGGGGCTCCTGGGCGTCAGGGTGGCGAGAACAACTGGGCTGAGGCCACCTTCCCTGCCTATCTTCTTCCACCCGACCCCAGCCTGTGCCCGTGGGACAGACAGGGAGACAGGCATGTGGTGCACGCCCCTCCCAGGCTACCCTCCTGCAGGTCCTTTCCAGGCAGTTCTCTGAGGCTGCGCCAGGGTTGACACAGAAATGTCCTCTGCGACGTCGGGGGCGGATGGGCCACCCAGCCCGTTAGCAGCAGCTTTGCTGGGGAGCCCGCTGGGGAGAACCTTGGTCTGAGAACCACCTGTCTCAGCTGGGTGGATTCCACGAAAAGGGAACCTCAGAAAGAACATAGCATATTTCAGAAACCAAAGTGCTTTCTGGGAGGAGGCGGTGTTCTTGTCCGATTTTGAGTCACTGTGTCATTTCCCTCTGCAGATTTGAAAGCAGTCACACGTCACGGCTGGCCTGGGCAGGCTTGGGGCCGGAGGCTCTTAGTAGTCTCCAAATCAGCGTCACTTCTCAGCCCTGGGCTGGCTGAGTCACCCGGGGTTTCCCGGGGCCTGCTGGGTAGGATGTGTAGTTCCTTTGTCATTAGAGGGGAATTCTCAAAAATAATGTCACCAACGTACAGCCCACTGTACTGTTAAATGCACTGAATTTCTAGGGTTCAGATGGACTTTTCAGAAGATCTTGGGTTAGTTCTGCCCACCAGATAGGGTTGGTTTGGCTTGCGGCTTTCTAGGCTGAATCCCCGGCCCTGTGTGAGGCACAGGTCAGAATTGCTGAATTTGACCCTGATGGTCTGCAGCTTGATGGAGTCGTGGGTTCAGAGGGAGTGAGCTGGGTCCACGGCCAGGCTTGCTCCTGGCGGTTTTGTGGCCCTGTGTTGGGATGTTCTCTGGTGTATAATGGGATTAGGCTTCTGCCCGCCTGCCCCCTCTGAGGATGGAAGATCTCAGGTGATGGGAAGACTGTGTGGCCTGGCCCCAGTGTAGTGTGGGCTGGGCCAGGGCGAGGGCGATGACCCCTCCCTCTTACTTTCAGGAAGCTGCAGGTCCTTTCCCGTCTCCATCTTACTTCTCTGTGGAATGAACGGCTGCCATCTGCCACGTTGCAGTGCCTGTCTGCCACCTCGATGTCCAGTTGTGACTTCCACCTCTCTTGCTGCAGCACGTGACAGTCATGTTTGCTGACTCGCTGTCTGGTCTTTGTCCCTTTCTTTTTTTAGCTCTCTTTATTCTTTTTCATTACAGGGACTATATTCAAGCCATTGAATATAGTTCCCTGCTATACAGTAGGGCTTTATTGTTCGTCTATTCTGTACACAGTAGTTTGTATCTGCCAATCCCAAACTCCCAATTTGTCCCTCCCTCCCCCTTTTCTCCCCTGGTAATCCTAGGTTTGTTTTCTATGTCTGTGAGACCCTCTCTTTTGTAAATAAGTTCATTTGTGTAATTTTTTTAAAGATTCTACATATAAGTGATATCGTATGACATTTGTCTTTCTTTGACTTACTTCACTTAATATGATAATTTCTAGGTCCATCCATGTTGCTGCAAGTGGCATTCTCTCATCCCTTTTTATGGCTGAGTAGTGCTCTATTGTATATATACCACAACTTCTTTATCCAGTCATCTGTCGATAGATATTTAGGTGGCTTCCATGTCTTGGCTACTGTAAATAGTGCTGCTGTGAACACTGGAGTGCATGTATCTTTTTGAATTAGTGTTTTCTCTGGATATTTGCCCAAGGGTGTGATTGCTGGATCATAGGGTAACTTTATTTTTAGTTTTTAAAGAAACCTCCATACTGTCCTCCATAGTGTTTGCATCAACTTACATTCCCACCAGCAGTGTAGGAGGGTTCCTTTTTCTCCACACCCTCTCCAGCATTTATTATTTGTAGACTTTTTGATGGTGGCCATTCTGACTGGTGTGAGGTGGTACCTCATTGCAGTTTTGATTTGCATTTCTCGAATAATGATGTCGAGCATCTTTTCATGTGCCTGTTGGCCATCTGCATGTCTTCTTTGGAGAAATGTCTATTTAAATCTTCTGCCCATTTTTTGATTGGGTTTTTGTCTTTTTGATATTGAGCTGTGTGAGGTGCTTATATATTTTGGAAATTAATCCCTTGTCAGTCACATAGTTTGCAAATATTTTCTCCTATTCCGTAGGTTTCTTTTTGTTTTGTTTATGGTTTCCTTTGCTGTGCAAAAGCTTTTAAGTTTAATTAGGTCCCACTTGTTTATTTTTGTTTTTATTTCCATTATTTTAGAAGGCACGTCCAAAAAAAATATTGCTGAGATATATTTCAAAGAGTGTTCTGCCTATGTTTTCCTTAGGAGTTTTATAGTATCCAATTTTACATTTAGTTCTTTAATCCATTTTGATCTATTTTTGTATATGCTGTTAGAGAATGTTCTAATTTTATTCTTTTACATGTAGCTGTCCAAGTTTCCCAGCACCACTTTTTGAAGAGACTGTCTTTTCTCCAACATATATTCTTGCCTCCTTTGTCACAGATTAATTAACCATAAGTGTGTGGGTTTATTTCTGGACTCTCAGTCCTGTTCCACTGATGTATACGTCTGTTTTGGTGCTAGTACCATGCTGTTTGATTACTGTAGCTTTGTAGTATAGTCTGAAGTCAGGGAGCCTAACTCCCCTGGTTCCATTCTTCTTTCTCAAGATTGTTTTGGCTATTCAGGGTCTTTTGTGTTTCTATACAAATTTAACAGTTTTTTGTTCCAGTTCTGTGAAAAATGCCCTTGGTAGTTTGATAGGGATTGCACTGAATCTGTAGATTGCCTTGGGTAGTATGGATATTTTAACAATATTGATTCTTCTAATCCAGGAACATGGTATTATCTTTCCATCCATTTGTGTTGTCTTCAGTTTCTCTCATCAGTATCTTACAGTTTTTGTAGTACAGATCTTTTGCCTCCTTAGGTGGGTTTATTCCTGGGTATTTTATTCATTTTGATGCAGTAGTAAATAGGATTGCTTCCTTAATTTCTCTTTCTGATATTTCATTGTTGGTGTATGGAAATGCAGCAGATTTCTGTGTATTAATTTTGTATCCTGCAACTTTACCAAATGCATCGATGAGCTCTGGTAGTTTTCTGGTAGCATCTGTAGGATTTTCTGTGTAGGATTTCTCATGTCATCAGCAAACAGTGCCAGTTTTACTACCTCTTTTCTGGTTTGGATTCCTTTTCTTTCTTTTTCTTCTCTGATTGCAGTGGCTAGGACGTCAAAGACTATGTTGAGTAAAGGTGGTGAGAGAGGCATCCTTGTCTTGTTCCTGATCTTAGAGGAGATATTTTCAGTTCTTCACCGTTGAGTATGATGTTCGTTGTGGGTTTGTCATATGTGGCGTTTATTATGATGAGGTGTGCTCCCTTTATGCCCATTTTCTGGACAGTTTTTTATTATAAATGGGTGCTAAGTATTATCAAAAGCTTTTTCTGCATCTATTGAGATGATCATATGGTTTTTATTCTTCAATTTGTTAATGTGGTATATCACATTGATTGATTTGCGGATATTGAAAAATCCTTGCATGCCGGGAATAAATCCCACTTATAGTATATGATTCTTTTAATATATTGTTGGAGTCAGTTTGCTAGTATTTTGTTGAGGATTTTTGCATCTATGTTCATCAGTGATACTGGCCTATAATTTTCTTTTTTTGTGATATCTTTGTCTGGTTTTGGTATCAGGGTGATGCTGGCCTCATAGAATGAGTTTGAAAGTGTTCCTTCCTCTGCAGATTTTTAGAATAGTTTCAGAAGGACAGGTGTTATTGACTCTTCTCTAAATATTTGGTAGAATTCGCCTGTGCCATCTCATCCTGTCATTCATTTGATAGGAGTTTTTAAATTACTGATTCAATTTCAGTACTGGTAATTGGTCTGTTCATATTTTCTATTTCTTCCTGGTTTAGTCTTGGGAGATCGTATCTTTCTAAGAATTTGCCCATCTCTTCTAGGTTTTCCATTTTCTTGGGTATAGTTGCTCATAATCGTCTCTTATGGTCCTTTGTATTTCTGTGGTGGCAGTTGTAATTTTTTTTTTTTTCATTTATGGTTTTATTGGTTTGGGTCTTCTCTCTTTTTCTTGATGACTCTGGCTAAAGGTTTATCAATTTTGTTTATTGTTTCAAAGAACCAGCTTTTAGTTTCATTCATCATTCCTATGCATTTATTTATTTATTTAAGTCTCTATTTCATTTATTTCTGTTCTGATCTTTATGGTTTCTTCTGTTCTATTAACTTTGGGTTTTGTTCTTTCTTTAGTTGCTTTAGGTGTAAGGTTAGGTTGTTTGAGATTTTTCTTATTTCCTGAGATAAGCTTGCATCACGATAAACTCCCCTCTTCGAACTGCTGTTGCTGCATCCCATAGGTTTTGGATTTTCATTTTCGTTTGTCACTATGTCTTTGATTTCCTCTTTGATTTCTTCAGCGATCCATTGGTTGTTCAGTAGCATATTGTTTAGCCTCCACATGTTTGTGTTTTTTTGCAGGTTTTTTTTGCTAGTTGATTTCTAGTCTCATAACATTGTGGTCAGAAAAGATGCTTGATATGATTTCAGTTTTCTTAAGTTTACCAAGGCTTGCTTTGTGGCCCAACATGTGATCTATCTAGAGAATGTTCCTTGTGCCCTAGAGAAGAATATGTATTCTGCTGCTTTAGGATAGAATGCTCTATAAATATTAAGTCCATCTGGTCTAGTGTGTCATTTAGGGCCTGTATTTTCTTATTAATTTTCTGTCTGGATGATTTGTCCATTGATGTAAGTGGGGTATTAAGGTCCCCCAGTATTACTGTGTTACTGTCAATTTCTCATTTTATGTCTGTTAACAGCTGCCGTATATACTGAAGTGCTCCTATGTCAGGTGCATATATATTTACAATTGTTATATCTTCTTCTTGGATTGATTCCTTGATCATTATGTAGTGTCCTTCATCTCTTGTAACAGTGTTTATTTTAAAGTCTATTTTGTATGATACAAGTATTGCTACTTCAGCTTTCTTTTGGTTTATGTTTGCACAGAATACCTTTTTCTATCCCCTCACTTTCAGTCTGTATGTGTCTCTAGATCTGAAGTGGGTCTCTTGTAGACAGCATATATATGGATCTTGTTTTTGTATCCATTCAGCCAGTCTCTTTGTTTTGGTTGGAGTGTTTAATCCATTTACATTTAAGGTAATTATCAACATATGTTCTTAATGACATTTTGTTAATTGTTTTGCATTTGTTTTTGTAGGTCTTTTTTTCCTTTCCTTTTTTGTTCTCTTGTGATTTGATGACTGTCTTTAGTGTTATGTCTGGAGCCCTCTTTCCTTTTTGTGTGTATCTACTATAGAGTTTTGGTTTGTGGATACCATGAGGTATTTGTGTAGCAGTCTGTATATATACATGCTCGTTTTAAGTTGCTGATCTCTTCATTTTAAATGCATTACAAATAGTGTGTTCATACTTTCCTCCCCTCACAATGACTGGCTTTGATATTATATTTTACATCGAGTTGTTTTGTGTATCCCTTAACTGCTTCTTGTAAATACAGATGATTGTACTCTTTTTGTCTTTTAACTTCCCTATTAGTTTGTATGTGGATGATTTCCTTTGTTTACCGTATGTTTGCCTTTACTGCTGAGCTTTTCCATTTAGTAATTTTCTTGTTTCTAGTTGTGGTCTTGCCTTTTCCACCTAGAGAAGTTCCTTTAGCATTTGTTGTAAAGCTGGTTTGGTGGTGCTGAATTCTTTGAGCTTTTGCTTGTCTGTAAAGCTTTTGATTTCTCCCTGGAATCTGAACGAGAGCCTTGCTGGATAGAGTATTCTTGGTTGTAGGTTTTTCCTTTCATCATTTTAAATATATCTTGCCACTCCCTTCTGGCCTGCAGAGTTTCTGCTGAAAAATCAGCTGATAACCTTATGGAAGTTCCCTTGTATGTTATTTGTTGCTTTTCTCTTGCTAATTTTAATATTTTCTCCTTATCTTTTAATTTTTTGTCAGTCTGATTACCATGTGCCTTGGTGTGCTCCTCTTTGGATTAATCCTGTGTAAGACTCTCTACACGTCCTGGACTTGGCTGTTTCCTTTCCCAGGTTAGGGACGTTTTCAGCTATTATCTCTTCAAATATTTTCTCAGGCCCTTTCCTCTCTCTCCCCTCCCTCTGGGACCCCTACAATGTGAGTATTAGTGCACTTGATATTGTCCTAGAGTTCTCTTAAACTGTCCTCATTTCTTTTCATTCTTTTTCTTTTTTCTGTTCTGTGGTGGTGACTTCCACTGCTCTGTCTTCCGGCTCACTCATCTGTTCTTCTGCCTCATTTATTCTACTGTTGATTCCTTCTAGTGTGTTTTTTCATTTCAGGTATGACAGTCTTCAGGTCTCTTTGGTGGTTCTTTATATTTTCTAACTCCTTGTTAAAAACTTCTAACTTCTTGCTCTGTGCGTCCATTCTTCCCCTGAGTTCGTGGACCGTCCTCGTGATCATTACTCTGAACTCCTTCTTGGGTGGATTTGCCCATCTCCACGTCACTTAGTTCTACGGGGGTGGCATCTTGTTCTTTCGTCTGGAACATACTCCTCTGCCACCTCACTTTGTCTAAATTTCTATTTGTATTTTTATCACCTGATGGGTTAAGTACATTTCTTGACCTTGGAGAAGTGGCCCTCTGTAGGGGACGTCCTATGCGTCCCAGCAGTACACTCTGCCCTCTTGTCACCTGAGGGCCAGGAAGCCGGCTGATGCCAGGGTAGGGGTCTGCCCTGCATTTGCAGATTCGGTTTTGCAGGCTGTGGGGTCACAGTTTTCTTACTTCTGGTGTCTGCCCCCTGGTGGATGAGGCTGGACTAGAGGCTTGTGCAGGCTTCTTGGTGGCAGGGGCCAGTGCCTGCCCACTGGTGGGCAGAGCTGGGTCCTGGTCCTTTGGTGGGCAGGGCTGTGTCCAGGGCTGTGCCTTGAGGTGGCTGTGGGCCCAGGAAGTCTTTAGGCAGCCTGTCTGCTGACGGGTGGGGCTGTGTTCCCGCCTGGTTAGCTGTTTGGCCTGAGGCTTCCCAGCACTTAAGCCCACAGGCTGTTGGGTGCGGCAGGTCTTGGTGCTAATGACCCAAGCAAGATGTCAGCCAATGAACACTCCCTGATCCGTCCACCGCCAGCTTTTACATCCCCAGGGTGAGCATCAGCTGCCCCCCACCTCCTCAGGGGACCCTCCAAGACCAGCAGCCAGGCCTGGCCCAGGCTCTTATGCATCACTGCTTTGGCCCTTGACCCTGGTCCGTGTGAGGCTGTGTGCTCTTTCAGAGCACACTCTGTCTCCTCCAGTCCTGTGGAGCTCCTGCAAGTAAGCCCCGCTGGCCGTCAAAGCCAGATGCTCGGGGGGCCTGCCGGAGCCCTGGGCTGGAGCAGCTGGTACGGAGCTGAGAGCTCTCGGTGCCGTGGGAGGACCTCCACAGTGCCATTATTCCCCAGCTGCGGTCGCCCACCCAGGGGGTGTGGGACCCGATCATATCGTGAGCGCACCTCTCCTTCCACCCGCTTTGGTTCCCGCTTTATGTCTCCAGTTGTAGAAGAGTTTTTTTTGGTAGGTTCCATCTTTTTTAGTGATGGTTGTCCAGCAGTCAGTTGTGGTTTTATTGTATTTGTGAGAGGAGTTGAGCTCAAGTTCCTTCTCCTCCACTAGCTTGACAAGATCTTTGTCCCTTCCTTAAGCAGCCGAAGTGTGCAGGTGGGGATGCCTCTGTCCACGCTGTTGTTGAGAAGTTACGGGAAGAAAATCGACTGTTAAAGCAGAAAGTGACTCACGTGAGTGTCTGTAATACTTAACACGGGAAGAGCCTCCCTGTATGAACCGCAGGTGCGGGCCCTCTCCTCGGCTGTGCCAGGGTTCCCGCTGCCCTCGGGCCAACTTGGCTGATACACATAGTCCCCAGAGATCCGATTTTTGCTAAAAGGATGCACACAACACGCCTGGCCATCCTCCACCCCTCCATGATAGTTCACATGTTGATAAATGAGGTACAAGAATTACCATCAAGGATAGCCTTTAAGGCAGAAAAATTGCTGCAGGTTTACTTCTGCTTAAGGTGGTTGCTGGTGGCCATCGTCACCGTGTCTTAGGTTTGTCTGGCGGTCTCAGTGGCCCCTCTGCACAGAGCAAAGGCAACTTTAATTTAAAGGGAAAACTCACCCAGCTCATTATTGCTAATAAATAGCCCCGGGGTGAGCACTGGCTTAGAGCAAATGTCTCAGCCGCCTTCACCAGGAGCTTGTCGGCCTCTTCAGGTGGAAGACCTCAATGCCAAGTGGCAGCGCTACGACGCCAGCAGGGACGAGTACGTGAGGGGCCTCCATGCGCAGCTGCAGGGGCTGCAGGCCCCCCACGAGCCTGAGACACCCTCTCCGCCCGAGCTGATGAGGAAGGAGATCTCCCGGCTCAACAGACAGTTGGAGGAGAAAATAAACGACTGTGCAGAAGTGAAGCAGGAGCTGGCGGCCGCGAGGCGGGTGCGGGATGCTGCGCTGGAGCGCGTGCAGATGCTGGAGCAGCAGGTGCCGCCCCTTGGGCTCGGCAGCCCCGCCGTGAGATCGCCCCGTGTCGGGCAGTCTGAGCCGAGGTCTGGGAGGCGCTGGGAGGCTGGAGAAGTCTGGCGGGGACTTTTCCTTCCTTGAGCAGAAACAGCAGCGTGGTGACAGCTAAGTGTGTCTCCTCTCAGATTCTCGCGTACAAGGATGACTTCACATCAGAGAGGGCCGATCGGGAGCGGGCTCAAAGCAGGATTGAGGAGCTGGAGGAACAGCTGGCCTCCCTGCAGCCCCGGGCGTCCTGGAGGCAGGTAGAGCAGGCGGCGCGTCTCCTCCCGCCCAGACTGAGCGCTTCTTTTCTTTTCCTTTCGTGAACTTCAAGCTCTTCTGCGTGTGTCTGCCCAGACCCTGCTTCCCCACTCTGGGCAGAGCCTCCTTGCCCGGGGCTTGGACTTGGTGGTGGAACCTGTCCACTTCTCCCCATGTTTGTTTGTAGATGGGGTTGGCATGATGTCGTGTGACGGCAGAGGTGGCTGGCCTGGCGCATGTCCTGCACCCAGAGGGCATGTCCTGAGCTCAGGCTCCCTCCTGGGAGCTTCCTGCATGCGTGTCTTCTTCTCGCTCTGAGGCAGGGACCCCAGTCACACTGTCACGCAGGTGTGGACACAGAGGCCCCAGGTGTCTGATAACGAGCCCCTGGGCATGGAGATCGGCGTTGCAGGCCGGTGGGCCCTGCACCTCACTTTGGGCTCAGTGCTGTCCCCACCAGGGGGCTGCTTCTCAGGACGCCTGGCCTGAGTGGGAACTGGAGGTTTCTCCCTGCAGAACCTGCTACCCACATGCCTCCTCTCCTCCCTGGATCTGCTTGGCGTGCTGCAGAAATCTCACGAGAGCTTTGTTTCTTTAGCTGCTCAGAGTACCGAATACATATTCTGTCCTGGAGCAAACCTTGGGCCCCCCAAAGAGCGTCTGTCCTGACACAGACGGGACGGTGGCGGTGGCCCTGGGGACCTGTGCACCCCGGTGGGGTGGGGATACTGAGCTGTCCTTGGAGCTGTCCCTCCTGCTCAGTCTCAGGGCGGTAGGAGCTGCCTGCACTGCCCCGTCCAGCAAAACTGGTGGGCCTTGTTGGTGGCCACAGGAGTGACCAGAGCCTGCTGAGGACTAGGGCATTTGCACTAAGTGGCCTCTGTGTCCCTTTCAGCTGCAGCCTGTGCCCTCGGGCATTGGGTGCCCTTGCTCCGCCCCTGATGACACCCCCATGGGCGGTGGAATTGAAGGTGTGAGCTGAGAGCCATGGCCCCAGGGAAGAACCAGACTCCCGTGTGGCACAGACACCAGGCCACCTGGAATGAGGTTCCCAAACAAGCAGTGATGAGCACCGGGGCCGCGGTGCTTCGTGACTGACGTCTGGGCGCGGGTGCCGGCTGGGCCAGGGGCACGTCCTGCTGTCTCTGGAGGCGCCTGGGCCCACAGACGAGGGCAGTTTGCCGGGCTCTCTGTCCTGAGCTGTGCCTCCCACTCTCCATGGAGGCGTGTGGGGTGGGTCTCTCAGGCTGATGGGTCCACACACTTCCACCCACTCAGGCCTGACCCTCATGAGCACAGGCAGGAGCTCTGTGGCTCCTCAGTCGTTCACTAAGCATGTCCTTGTTTGGGCTGCGGCACCACGCCAGGGAAGGTGCCAGTCCCACTCGGCGACGGATATGTCTGCTTGCTGGAGCCCAGGACCAGCCATGTAAGTGGACCCTTCCTTGCCTTTTTTCTAGGACTCTCGAGAGACAGGCTCCTGCTGGATTCACGCCGGGAGCAAAACGCCCAGGCGCTTAGACGCCGGTGCTTTGGAGCTGGCAGCACCTGGTGGCCGGAGGCCTGGGACAGGGTCCCAGCGGCGGGGACTCCCTGCGGAGCACGGGCACCCCGGAGCGAACCAGAGAGGCCAGGGGGACCTCCAGTGCCCTCACTGCCTGCAGTGCTTCAGCGATGAGCAGGGCGACGAGCTCTTCAGGCACGTGGCCGAGTGCTGCCAGTGAGGACCCCAGAACAGGCCGGAGGTGCTTTGGAGCCTTCACCTCGGCCCTCCTCGGCCAGAGGGAACTTCCGGTGGGGCTGGAGGCAGAGGGGAGGGTGTGAGCGTGTGTGCCTGGGAAGGCCCAGCTTCGCTTCTGATGTGGGGCTCGGTCTCCCAAGCCATCAGGCCAAGACTGTGACAGTCTGTGCAGGAACGCCCACAGGCCAGCACGCCAGCCCTGCCCAGCTGCGCCTGGGGGTGCTGCAGCTTGCTGGGAAGAGGTGGGCTGCCGTGGGGCCACGTGTGTGGTCCCCAGGGTGGAAGCCCCGCCCCCACCAGGAGGCATGTGTAGCCCAGCATCGTGACGGCACGTCGGCCACCGCAGAGCCCTGTGTCTGCACTGAAAGACATTGCATTGCAGTGTTTGTTGTGTATCCGGAAGATACAACTCATTTATTTCACATTTACTTATTTTTATAATAAACATACTTGCTACAGTGTCTGCTCTGAGACCATGTTGGGGGCTGGGTGCAGGGACCTGGCAGCATTTCCATCTGGGCAGGGGCTGGACCAGTGCGAGAAGAAACACTCCTACTGTTTGACACCTGCTGGTGCCCTCAAAAGAGGGTCGGTGGTGGGTCCAGTCACTTCGCCTCTGTGGTTGGCCTGCTTTAGCCCTGCCCAGGGTGTGACGTCGCGGGCTGGAAACGAGGCGGGAGGAAGCAGCCTTGCAGGTGGCGGACTGCTTGCGGCGTCCCATGGGGTCAGGTTGCTGGGGCAGCTGTGTTGACGCAGTTAACCCTCACAGCCATTCCAAGAGGGAGGTACTGCTGTCATCTCAGCATGGGTGTGGATGATGAGGCACAGAGGGATAAGGTCACTTGCCCAAAGTCACACAGTAGCTAGGTGACAAAGCTGGCTCCCAAGCGCACGTTCGTCGCTGCACGGTCTGCACGTCCTGTGTGGAGTCAGCATGAAGGGCTAACGCTGGGAGCACCTGCTGCCTCGGCCTGCACCGCTCTTCGCAGCCTTTCCGTTTACTCCAGCCTCCTCCAGCTGCAGTTCGGGTGTCCCCTCCTCTGTGGGATTCCCCGAGCACCCGTCTTGCCAGGAAACCAACTGGAAGCGATCAGGCTGTGTTGTGAGGTGCTATCACTGCCACAGAAAGCCTCCGTCTCACTGCCCTGAGGAGCTGGAGGAGTTTGCAGAACCCTCGGCACTGGAAATAGCTGGGAGCATCGGAGAGAAGGGAGCCGCAGGAAGGCCGCCCTCAAATCCGTGGCCGGCCTCCAGTCGCGCAGGTTTGGAGTAAGACTGAAAATTCTGGGGCGAGAACAGCAGCTGGAAAGCAGGCCGAGCAGAGTGGGGCTCCCCACGGCTGCGCACTGCCAGGGGACGACTCGAAGCCGAGTCCCGGGAGGTCAGAGTGGCTGCTAAATGCCTGGATTCTCCTCTCAGACCCTCAAAAGGCCGCATTTTAGGGGTAGAGTGGATATCCTGGGACAAAATGGAAACAGGCAACCAGCCAGTAATTCACTGCCCTGTTGGAACAAAATCTGGTTTTCTTCAGAAACAGGTAGTGGAATCCAGGACCTTACACCACGTGAACTGCAAGTCCAGGGTACAGTTAAAAAAAAACCCAAAAAACTGGACGTAAGAAATGAAGGATGACGATGCAGACATACACGAGCTAACAAAATTCATACCCAGCAGACTGTACTACAAGAAGTAAGTATACAGTGGAAATATTTTAGGTTAAAGGGAAGTGATTCTATAGAAAGGCAAACGAAGGAAGAGCATGGGAATGGGCAGGTGTGCATGACTCGTGGCCGTTCCGACAGTAACGTCTTGCGGGTTTAAAGCGTTGCAGACGTGGCTGCAAGAGCTTTCTAGGTGGGTGTGGGGAGTGCTTCATGAACTTACACAGTTATAAGGGTTTTGCACTGACTTACAGCAGACCGTAATGAATTAAGGAGACAATCTCTAGGGTAACCACTGAAATAATAATGAAACTACTGAATTAAAAAGCTAATAGAACAGAAAAATAATGTTTTTATTAATTCAAAGCAAGACAAGTTAGGAGAACTAAAGGAAGGAGGAAGAGGTGAGAGACAGAAGATAGTTGGCAAGACTGTAGCCTTAAACCCAGCTATGTCATAATTACATTAAAAGTAAACAGACCAAACATTCTGATTGAAGGACAATGATTGTCACACCAGACGAAAATATGTCTCACCTGTATGCTCATTGCAAAAGATACACTTTAAACGTGGGAACCCGACTGGAACAGATAGAAGAGGCACACCACACCCACGGTAAACAACACGAGCATGAGCATCAGACGAAAGTGGACTTTAAGTCAAAAAATACTACCCGAAGCAGAGCGGCACTGCATCATGATACAAGGGCAAGTGTGTCAGGAATACACAACATTCCTAACCTTGTGTAGAGGTAATAATACAAAGCAGAAGAACTGACAAATGTGTAACCATGGAGGCTTTAACGTACCTAGCTCAGTGACTGATACAAGCAGGGGAAAAGCCAGGATACGGAAGATTTAACCAACACTATTAATCTACTTGGTCTGATTTCAAATTTAGAACATTACATCCAACAAAAGCTAACTATAATTTTTTTCAGGTATACACAGAATGCTTATTACCAAAAGAGAGAAGTTTGGTGAACCATAAAACAAGTCACAGCGTATTCCAAAAAACAGAATCACTGAATTTATGATCTCTGACTATAGTGAAATTAAACCATATCTCAATAACAGAAAGATAACTACTAAATTTCCAACATATTTCTAAACGGTCCATGGGAAAAATAATCACAATGGAGATTAGAAAATATTTTGAGCTGAATGAAAATAAAAATACAACTTGCTAAGAAGTATGGAACACAGCTAAAGAGATGATTAAGGGAAGTTTCATAGCGCGAAAGGCATGTGTTAGAAATGAAGAGAGGGTAAACTTCAGTGATCCAAGTGCTCATCGCAGGAAGCTGGGAAAAGGCCTGCAAATTAAACCCAAGTAAGACAGAAGGAAATAGTAAAAGTGAAAGTCAATGAAATAGAAAGCAGAGGAAAAACCAACAATGTCAAGAATTAGTTCTTTTACATAGTAATAGAACTGATATACCCATAGCATGACCGATAAGAAAAAAAGAGAAAACAAATGGTTAATGTCAGGAATGAAAAGGGAGGGACATCACTAGCGATCACTTAGATATTAACAAGATACTTAGAGGATAGTATGAACAATTTATAAAGCTGATAAATCTCACAGCTTTGATGAAATGGATAAAGTCCTTGAAAAACACAACTTACTAAAACTGGCACAAGAAGAAATAGAAATCCTGAATAGCCCTATTTCCATTAAATAGATTGTAGGTAAAAATCTCCAATCCAAAAATGAGCAGAAGACTTAACAAGCAATTCTCCAATGAAGACATACAAATGGCCTGTAGGCACATGAAAAAATGCTCAATATTGCTAATTATCAGAGAAATGCAAATCAAAACTATAATGAGGTATCATCTCACAGCAGTCAGAATGGCCATCATTAAAAAGTCCACAAATGATAAATGCTGGAGAGGCTGTGGAGAAAAGGAAACCCTCCTGCATTGTTGGTGGGAATGTAGTTTGGTGCAGCCATTATGGAAAACAGTATGGAGATTTAAAAAAAAACTGTAAATACTTACCTTTTGATCCAGCAATCCCACTCCTGGGTATATATCCGAAGGGAACTCTAATTTGAAAAGATACATGCACCCCAGTGTTCATAGCAGCACTGTTTACAATAGTCAGGACATAGAAGCAACCTAATGTCCACTGACAGATGACTGGATAAAGAAGTTGTGGTCTGTTTATACAATGGAATACTACTCAGCCATAAAAAAGAATAACATAATGCCATTTGCAGCAACATGGATGGAACTGAAGATTGTCATTCTAAGTGAAGTAAGCCAGAAAGAGAAAGAAAAATACCATATGATATCACTCATATGTGGAATCTTAAAAAAAGAAAAAAGAGGACAATAATGAACCCATCTACAAAACAGAAACAGAATTGCAGACAGTAAATTTTATGGTTGTGAGGGGGAAAAGGGTGGGAAGAGATAAATTTGGGAGTTTGAGATTTGCAAAGGTTAACCACTGTATATAAAAATAGATTAAAAAAATTTCTTTTGTACAGCACAGGGAACTATATTCAGTATCTTGTAATAACCTTTAATGAAAAAGAATATGAATAGGAATATATGTATAGATATGCATGACTGGGACATTATGCTGTATGCCAAAGATTGACACATTGTAACTGACTGTACTTCAATAAATAATTTAAAAATCCACCTATTTAATAATGAGTTTCTAAACTCATTATTAAAAAAAGAAAAAAAAAAAACCTCTCTTCACAAAGAAAATTATAGGCCCAGATGACTTCAGTGGTGAATTTTTCCTAACGTCTAAGAAAGATATACCAATCCTACAGACACTCAGGGAATAGAAAGTGGGAATGTTTCCCAGCTCATTTTATGACACCAAAACGTGAGAGAGAAGGCAAGAAAGAAAGACAGACCACTATCTCATGAACATAGACGCAAAAATCCTAAAGAAGATGTTAAATTGAATTCAGCAATGTAAAAAAGGATAATACATTATAACCAAGTGAAATGTTTACTATAGGATACAAAATTGTTTGCTATAAAATCCCCCACTAATTCACTATTATAATAGAGGAGAAACCATATGGTCATCTCAGAAGCAGCAGAAAAAGCATATGACAAAATTCAGTACCCACTCATGGTAACAACAATCAGCAAATTAGGAACAGAAGAATTTCCTCAATCTGATCAAGGTGTGTGTCCCCCAAACCTGTAGCTGACTTTATACCTGACGGTGGAGTGCTGACCGCTGTCCTCGTTGTGGTTCTCATCAAGGCAAAGTGTTCACGCTCCTTGCTGCAATCCCATATTGTACACGGGGTCCTACGTAGCACAGTAAGGGGAAAAAAAGAGTGAAAGAATAAAAAATCAGAAAAGGAGAAATAAAACTGTCCCCATTCAGATGACAAGATTATGTATGTAGAACATCCTAGGGGATCTTAAGAAAAAAGTTTAGAATAATTAAGTCAAATTGACCAACTCAAGATACAAAGTCAGTGTATGAAAAATCTACTGTATTTCTTATTATATATTTGCAACAACTGGAAAAGCAAATTAAAAAAACTTGTTCTGGATTGAATTGTGTCTCGCCAAAGGATACGCTGACCAGAAGACGTTGAAGTGCTAACTCCAGAACCTGTGAATGTGACCTCATTTGGAAATAGAGTCTTTGCAGATCTAACCTAAGGTGACGTCATGCTGGATTAGGGCGGGTCCTAAATCCCATGACTGGTGTCCTTACAGGAAAAGGGCAGAGACACGCCCAGGGGAGAAGCCCACATGAGGCCTGAGGCAGGGCTGGAGAGGGGCGTCTGTCGGCCAAGGAGCACCGAGGATCGCCGGTGACCGCCAGACGCTGGGATTGCAGCATGGAGCGGATGGTTCCTCGCAGCCTCTGGAAGGAACCAATCCTGGAATTTCGATTCATATCCTGTAGGACTGTGAGAGAGTAAATTTGTTCTCAGCACCTAGTTTGTGGCACTTTGTTAAGGGAGCCCCAGGAAGCTAATGCGTGACTCTGCTTATGAATGTCAGAAACATTAAATGCTTAGAAAAAAATGTATCAAAAGTGTGCAAAACCTTTAATAAAAGCTACAAAATATTGCTGAGAGAAATTCAAGAGCAGCTAACTCTGAACAGACCCCACGTTCACAGCCTGGGAGCTCAGGAGTCTCCTGATGTCGTTTCTTCCCCAGCGGGTCTGTAGACTCAGCACAGCCTCAGTCACGGCCCCGGCAGGCTTTTATGATGAACTGATTTTAGAATTGGTGCCTTCTGTTCCCTCCTCTCCCAGGACCCCAGTCGCATGTCTGTCAGAATGCTCGACGCAGCCCAACGGGCCATGTCCCCACTGCTGGTGGCTTCTGTTTCCATGCCATGAAGTTCACAGGCATTTTCTTGTGAGGTTTCTAATCTGCTGTTAATTGTATCCAGGGCATTTTTCACTTCAGATTTTTTCTTTTGGGTCTTTTCTGTATCGTCCATTTCTTCATCTTGTTCATGTTTGCCTTTATATTTATGAGCAGATTTGTGAGATCTGTAATAGCCCTTTTTAAGGTTTTCGTCTGCAGATGCACCATCTTTAGGTCTGTTTCTGTTTGATATTTCTCCTGATTAAGGTTTATGTTTTCCTTCTTTGCATGGCCTGCTAATTTTTGCCTGGACTCCGTCATCGTGTGTCTTACTTAGTTTGTCACTCACGGTAGTTTGTATTTCTTTTTAAAGAATGTTGGACTTTGTTCTTGCTAGCAGTTCAGTTGCTCAGGACCTGTTTGATCCTTCTGAGGCTAAATTTAGATCCCACACTAGGGCTAACGCAGCCCCACTGCCGAGGTGATTCCGCCCGCGTGTCAGCAGGTCTCTCCGCAGCTGCTGGAAACTCAGTCTGTTTCAGCGCTACTGCTCTCTGGTGGTTTCCCCCTGGACTGATGGAATTTTATGCCACACAAGCACAGATCCGTACACTCGAGGGGATGCTCTGCAGATCCGTGTGCGGCCCCGTCCTGGCTGGAACGCTGCCCCGCAGACGCCAGCCAGCCTGCTGGCCCCTGCCTCCGCTACGCAGCAGTCCCGCGGGGCTCCCCCGAGGCCGGGGCCTGGAACCTGCCTGCAGGCGGGAAGCTGGAGCCCTTGAGGGCTCCACCTGTTCCCTGCCCGTCCCCCAGGAAACATGCCATGGGCTAGCTCTTCCAGCATCCAAAAGCACCGTTAAGAAAATGCCCTCGGTTTTACAGTCGTTTACAGCAGGACGGTTTCCACGGCGCTTCGCCCTTCCCAGGCACTGCCGTCCGCAGGCCCGTCCAGGCGCAGCCCCGGCCGGGCGCCGGCGCGCGCCCCTCGCCTTGACCGACGCCGCTCCGCACGGCTCCCAGGCACATGGCGCCCCCCCCCACGCAGCTCGGGGGCTGTTGTGAGGGTGCGCTCTTCACTTCACACTTCAGAACCGTCTGCAGCTTCCCGCCGTGCTGTGTCGCGCCCCGTGGCGCTGCTCACTCTTACTGTGACGGTGGATCCGAACAGTCAGGAACTGCCTGGGGTGTAGTTACTCCCACCCGTCACTCTGTCTTTGAGACAGTAAAACAGTACGAGCTGTGGGAAGTTCTTTCATCTCCTTTAAAACAACGTACTAATGAAACTAAGCGCTAACCCTCGCTGCCGTGATACGGTTTTTAAAGGATGCGTGTGTAGGCGGAGTTCAGTAAAAGGACATTTGAACTGCTTCTCTTCTAGCTGTTACTTTATTTCATCTGAAGATGACTCAGCATCGTGACCTGCGTGAGGTTCCCCCGGAGGCGGACCCCCAGGAGCAGGACTCGGACGTCCCGCAGGCACAGCTGGGCCGCAGGCACAAGTCCCCAGCTCGGCTGTGCTGAGGCCTGGGCCCGCCCCCGCGGACCGAGAAGGGCTGAGCTTGGGCGTCTCCCTCTGCCCTCCACCCACCTCGAACCCCTCAGCGGTCCTGAGCCCATCCTGATAACTGGACTGGTCCAGGGACGTGCCCTTGAGGAAAGATCCAGAACGCTAGGGCTGGGTCTTGCACGATTGGTGGGGCTTGCAGGAATCTGGGTCCGAGGGGCCAAGAGTCCAGGTGGGCCAGCAGGCCTGGGCGCTGGGCAGAGCAGGGCCGTGGAAATGGCAGGTGGGGCCCCCCAGGGGGCTGAGTGGGGGGCGCCCAGGGACCCTTCACCACTCGGGGCTCTGGAAGTCCCTGCTCACAACACCGCTGGGGGCCTGCGGTTCTCCTCAGCAGCCAGAGTGGCCCCACAGACAGGGGAGCCAAGGCCCGAGGTGGGCTGAGCCCCGGCAGGACCTGGACTGTCCATGGGGAGAACAGGCCCCACCCGGGAACCCCACCCTTGCTCTCACCACGAGGCCCGGCCTCAGGGTCCTGGGGGACGCGGCAGGGTCTCTGCCACTCCGCGTGGTCTCAGCTTCTCCCTTTGCAGATCACTCTCCCACCCAGAGAAAACAGAACAAGCAAGCCAGCCTCTCGACCCCACTTCCCCTCTGCCTACTGGTCCCTTCCCTGCTCCCTGCAGACCAGCTTCCTTGGGCTCCGGTCAAGGTCACCTCAGCACTGGAGCCCCATGGCCAGTCCCTGGGCCTCAACTTGACCCCAGCAGCCCCATCCCGGCCATTCTCTCCCTGTTCCTCCACCTCCAGGATGCCCTCAACCATACCTGCCTCCGACGCCTGGTTCTGGGGCTCGGAACTGTCCTGTCTGCATTGCGGGCTGGTGAGCTGAGGCTTTCTGTCCCAGGGGCCAGACACTTCACCCGGGTGTGTGATGGGCGCCCCAGACTCCCCCCTTCCAGGGTGCACACCCTGTCCGCCAGGGAGCCCTGTGGCTCCAACTGCCAGGATGTCTCCAGAGGCCAGACCTTTGCACCCTCTCTCTGGCTAAGAGCTGGGCCAGGCACGTCTCCACTCACCAATGGGCCCTCACTGTGTCCTCACACGTGCACAGAGGCAGGTTTACAAGAGGCTGGAGCAGTGGGAGCTACGGAATGTTCTAGGGGCTGAGTGGGAGCCAGACCACAAACTGCCAACAGCTCAGAAGGGGCCACGCTGGGGTTCCTTTTTCACTTTAGGTACCATTCACCTTATTGCTAATTTATACCTAGTTAAATATTTATAGTTTTTCACTGTTTTATTAGGGGTCATGAACCCCCCAAAACTGGATGGGCACCTGCCTACAGGCCCCTACATAAGCCCAGCCCATGACCCACTCCCCTCTTTGCACTGCCACCCTCAGCTCCCGAGGTCTGAATGCAGTGCTCCCCGCTAGGCCTTCCTCGACCACCCCGGAGGGACTGCCTCCCGGGCCCCCCACCCCACTGTGCTCTCGGCCCTCCCCACTGCAGCCCGCTGAGGCTCTGGTGGGGCCTGGGCCTGTGTGGCTCGCCAGGGCCCCAGACAACCTGCTGAATATGGAGGACAGTGAGGGCACCGGGAACCCCAAGCCACTGCTGGGGTGACCCGGGGATGCTCCGGGGCTGGTGGCCTGGGTTCCCCTTGGGGGCACAGCCGCCAGCCTGCCCGCCCGCCCCCTCCCTGCCACACTCCCCGGCGCCCCCAGCAGAAAGCAACCAGACGAGGTCTGCTGCTTGTACTAATGTATTCCATCTTTCAAAAAGAAAGACATGATTTTAATATTACTTAACAATATGTTAAAAAAGTAGCCAGGCAGGCCTCCGTGTTAGTACAGTCGTACGCGCTCTAACAGACTTGACGGTGTGAGCACTGGTGGCTTGGCTTCTGGACCTTCTCATCTGCAGGGGTCTTGCACAGCTGGCTACGAGTCGGGGGTCGGACACGGACAGTGTGACGTGTACACTCAAACAGTAGGTCGTGGAGGAGCGAGAGCCCTGCCCCCCGGCCGCCTCGGGTGAGACGCGCGGCCCAGAGAGCTGAGCGCGCGACGCCCCCGCGGGGATGGACGGCGGGCCAGGGCGAGATGCGGAGGCGACGGGGCTGGGTGGTGACGCAACTCGTCCAGGGCCCCGGCCTGCCTCCGAGGCCGCGGAGGTGGAAGGGCTGGCGGAGCTGCGGTTCCGATCCGACGGCACAGGGCTCGGGTCGGCGGCTCACTCAGACCACACACACAGAGCGAGGACGGGCGAGCAGCAAGTTCTCGGGCGGGGCGGGGCTCGGGGCTGCGACCCCCGGCCTGGCCGCCCGCCTGCGCGTCCCTCTCCAGGCCGCCCTCGTTCAGTGCGCAGCAAAGGTGGCTTTCTTCAAGCTGAAATTGGACCAGTTGATGGAGAGCCTCTGCCGGGTCTGCCTGGCGGAGTCCAAACAGAACCTGGGGAGACAAGAAGCCCGACAGTCACGCGGGGAGCCCGCCCGGCCCCCCAACACCTGGCCGCGGGCCGCACTTCAGGGCGGGGACGGGCCCCGGCCGGCACCCTGGACATCCTCTGGGGCTTTGTGTCCGTCACCCTGCGCTTCAGGGAAGGGCTGAAGGAAGCTTCCCACGAGCCCATCTGAGAATCGGAAGCTGGGGTCGAAGCCGGGCTCTGCCGGCGGCCACCACCCTACCCCCCGGGCCCCGGAGACCCCGGCCTCCCCTCGTCTGTCCTCAGGGTCACCGGTGATGTGACTCGAAACAAGCACTTCCAGGGCGAGACGCAGCCACACGCCCCCCGCCCGGCTCTGGAGCAAACGTGCTGAGCGTGCTTCCCAGGCAGTGGAGGCCAATTTCTGTGTCATATGAAGCGAAGAACATTGTCTTTCAAAATCCTTTCCTTTGCACAATTCCTCAAGTTCTCACCCTTCCAGCACTAACTTGGGTAGCAGGAATTTGAATTAAACCTGAAAACGGTACTGTTGTCACTTGTCCAGCAGGTAAAATGAAGTGTTTTTGCTTAAACTGTGGCTAAATAATTTCACCACAATCGGTGGTGCGGCTTGCCTGATGGGCTCTGTCTGGGCAGAGGAAGCCCCCGCCACGCTGCCCCCCCCTCCCCAGGAAGGGCTGCGCCGTGTCGCAGAGCCCAGATTCCTTCCCTGACCACAGCTGGTCAAGCCCCAAGTCCTCGTGATGTTACCCTTTAAAACTTCTGGAAGCTCCCACCTCTGTGTCTACCGTCTCCCCTCAGCTCTGGCGACAGCCTCCCAGCGGTGTCCACTGCTGCATGTGCCTGGACCCCTTGCTCTTCACAGCAGCTGGATGCCCGGGGTCCTCGTCCGCGCCCTGCTCCCAGCCGCTCAGGGAAGTGCTCCGGGCTGACCCGGAGCAAGGCTCGCACCGGCTTCCTGCAGCACAGGGCGCCAGAGCCCAGTGTGACCTGGCTGGTGTCCCCCCCACCCCCCAGCTCCTCTCTGGACACTACCTCCCGTCAGGCCTCCGTGTTGTCAACTGGGGACTATGTCATGCACACGGACGTACACACGTCCAGAACACGCAAAAGCCTGGGCGACCGCCCCCAGGTCAGGACACCCACACTGCCAGCCCGGGAGGTGGCTGCTGCCCCAGCCCTTGGGAGGACCAGCCCCCATTGGTCTTTGTAGTTTCACGACTCCCACAGGCGCCCCCGGCGATAACCTGCGCTGACTTTGCACCATGTTTTTTCACATTGGTTCTTTCACTCAACACTAAGTTTGTGCAACTCCCCCACGTGACTACAGTCTGTTCACTTTTGCGGTTGTAAGGACACACTGCCCCGAGCGGACAGACAAGTGGACGATGCGCTCACAAGTGGTGGGGCGGCCTGAGGGCCGCCCCGGTCAGGGGGCCACCCGCTCCCCAGGGCGGCGATAGTGTCGTCCGGCCGCTTGGCATCAGATCGGTCTTCCCTGAGCGGTCCTTGGCACCAGTCCTTCGTGACGTGAGGCAAGTACCGCCTTCCCACTTCCTTAAAGCAAACTGTTGACTTTAATGCGTTCAGTTTACCAGTCGTTTATTTGATGGTTGATATCTCCTTAGAGACATCTTCCCCTGCTCTGAGGTCCAGAAGACACTCATTCACCTGTACCCCAAATTATAAGGTAAGCTCTGGACACAGAACCTGAACCCATCTGGAGCGGACCTCTGGGGGAGGTATGGGCGGGGACCCGACTTCAGTTTTCCTCACAGAGGCAGCACCCTCCCAGCTCCGTCCACCCACCCGCCTGCACCTCCCCAGCATGTGCCCGGCCACCTCCCGGGTACACACAGGTCTCCCTGGGCACCAGGACCAACATGCCTGCCCACGGGCAGGAGAGGAGCCTCCCCCGCTCCTCCTCTTCTCCTAGGCGGGCATTAGTGGTACTTTACAATTCCCTTCTTTTTTGGCAAATGTGACACACACAGCGGGACGTGAAAGAACCGAGTGTGAAACACAGAGACTCACTGCAGAGCACATGCCGTGGCCACCAGGCCGAGCTGTGGGCCCCGCCTGCCGCCCTTGCCACAGCTCTCCTCACCTCGAAGCCATAACGGCTCTGCCTTCCACATCGACTGTTCCTCTTGGTTTTCTTACAGTCTTAACACCTTCGTGTGCGCCCTGAACCGTGCACTTCGTCTCCTGAAACAGGCTCTAGTGAGGCCGAATTTATGTGCAAGGACCTGCAGTCAGTGTGGAGCCTGGGGTGCCGACAAGTCCACGCATCCAGGAAATCGTCACCTCAGAGCCACAGCACCCCCTCAACCCCCACGGCCCCCAGGCCGCCCTGCCGCCCGGCCCTGGGCCAGCACCGGCCTGTTGTCCGTCACCGTGGAGGAGTCTGTGACATCTGGAATCCTGCACCGGCAGGTCCGGCCTCCTGCGTGGGGCCCCGCTGGCCTCGGGCGGGGGAGCGCGGGCGGGCGGGCTGTTCTTCTGTGTGGACATCTGGGCTGCTCCCAGTTTGGGGCTACACATGAGACTTCCAGGAGCACGCGGGGACAAGTCTGTGCGGGTGCACACTCACTCCTCCTGGGCAGGCCCCCCGGGGCGGTGCTGCTGCGCTGAGTGGCAGGTGTGTTGAACAGCGGACTTCAGTTCTGCCTAATTTTAACTTCCTATAAATAGGGTATCATGTACACCCTTGTGTGCTCTCAACATCCAGTTTGTAAGATGCACGGAGTTGTGTCACACAATGCTCTGGTTTGTTCCCTTCTGTTGCTGTAACAGCCCACGTACGACTGTGTCACAATGTACCCATCCCAGCATGTTTCAGAAACACTGTGTGAAGGTCCACAAAACCCTCCTCGGGTTTTAAATCTTGGATACATTCCGGGAAACCTGACAGTGCAGTGATTCTAACACGTCCCACGAATGAGCAGACAGACATGCTGTGCCCAGGTCCTCAACGCTCCTCCGTGAAGTTCCCCGTCTTCTGTGCACAAGTCCCGTGCAACTCCTGTTAGACTCGCCCACAGACACCGCACAGATTCTGGCACTGTTATAAATGCTAGCTTTATTTAAACTGCATTCCTGAATTATTGATGGTGTAGAGAAAAACAAGTCACTTCTGCACCCCTGTCCCACAGCCAGGCTCCTGCTAGACTGTCCTGGGCATGCTTCTGTGACTCCCCGTTAAGACAGTCATCCCCTTCCCAGCCCTTGTGCCATCAACTCCTTGCCGCGCCTCCCGCGCCCACGGGGAACCATGCTCAGGGCTGGGCAGAGGCAGCCACAGGGCGTCTTTGTTCTGTGCGCGCTTCCACATCTTTCCCGTTCTGGAAAACATTTCATGTAGATTTCTTTCTTTTTCAGTAAATTCCTTTTTAAAGATACTTCCTTCTATTGCTAGTTTATCATTTCTTTTTCAGTATTTTCGTTTTTATCAATTATAAATGGGTGGTAAGATCTTAGCAAAGATTTTTTTTCTGAGCCCACTGAAATGATCACCTGGCTCTTCTTTAATGTATTAGTGTGCAAATAACGTGTGCATGTCCTAGTATTCGCTACTCCGTGCATTCAGTCCTGGGATGAACCAGTTTTGTAATACGCTTTCATTACACTGTTGGATTTGGAATATGAGTATTTTCTTGATGACTTTCGCATCTAACGTTCATGAGTGAACCAAGTCTGTCATTTTCCGTTTTTCCTGGTATTGTTTCTGGGAGATTATCGTATCAAAATTTTACTTCTCTCATAGGACGAGGAGGCGCGTGCCCTGCGGTGCCAGCTGTCTGGTTTCCAGCCCCTGGTGGCGTCGGCACGACCGAGCAGCCCACAGCCGGGAGGATTCTCTGCGGCCGTCGGAATGGAGTTCTCTCGTGGGGAAGACATAACTACTGCTTTAACTTTTTAGTTTAATTAATTTTACTGAACCATTCAGGCTATTTTTAAATTGGGTTAATTCTGTGTTTTTATTTAGGTTTTGAAATTAACTGTAAACTTGTTCCCAGTGCTCTCGCTCTGCAGTCTCCACAGTTACATCTTCCTTTTCACTCACGTATTCCCAGAATCAAAGAAGCCCCTTTTTATTGCGGAAAATTTCAAACACACACACAAAAGCAGATTATGGTAAAACAACCAGAGCCATCGTCCGACTTTGATAATCACCAACATCCTGTTTCTTCTTACATCTAGTCGTGGAGTTTTTGGTGGGTTTTCCTGTTTTTCTTGATCAGCCTTGCAGAGGCTTTTACATATTTAGTTACTGTTTCCAAAGAATCAAACGCTGGCGCCGCTGACCTTCCGTTCCGTTTCCCTCTCCCTTATGCATTCTCTTTTGTTTCACTTTCCCTGAGTTTATTCTGTTGCTGTTTTCCTAATTTCTCAAGTGAAGGCCTTAATTCGGCAAGTTTCAGGTTTCTAAAACGTGACTTGCACATCTAAGGCCTCGGGGAAGTGCGTGCGAGAGCAAACGTCCCTGCACGCCGCGGTTCTCACAGGCAACATCTTTATGCTCTTTTAGTTCTATAAAATTTTAAAATGTCCACTGTGGCTTCTTACTTGACCTGTGAGTTAATTTAAATTAAATTTAAATAATTTTAGATTTCCAAATATTTAGGGATTTTAAAACGTACTTATTGTAAATACCCAACTTCAGCGTGCTTAGGTCAGAGAACAGTTACACACCGTTCTCTGACGTTTCCGAGCCCCGTGTCCTGTGCCCCCCCCAACCCGTGGACATTCCCCATGTGCTTAAGGACACAACTGTCTGCCTCTCGGACGCAGCTCCGTCTGCGCCCACGAGGGGAAGCCCGCCAGCCGCGCCGGCTCGCCCCCACGTGCTCACGGACGCCAGGCTGCCCGGGCGCGACAGAGCAGAGCCTGAGGCCCCCCGAAGAGGGCGGGTCTGTCTGTTTCTCTGTGCGGCCCAAATAGTTCTGCTTCTCGTATCTGGGGGCTATTTCATTAAGTACTTACGCTTAAAATGTCTGTTTTTCCTGACAAATCGAGCCGTTTGCCGTGACGAAGCAGCCGTCACCCACCCTCGTGATGGAGCACACTGGTCCGACAGTGACACGGCTGCCCCAGCCCCCTCTGCGGCCCCCTCGCGCCCGCCCTTCTTCTGCTGCGGCTGGGCCGTGTGCCCGTGAGCAGGGTGCACACACGCAGGCCCACGGTACAGACCTCGGCACGACCTGACAGGCCGCTTTCATCTCTGCCCACTCACTGCCTGTGATGGTCACTGGTACAACGGGACCTGTCGGCCATCTTTTTAAAATTTGTTCATTGTACTTTCTGTATATTTACTTTTTTTCTCTTTTTGAGTTTTTCCTTCTACTGATTAGCAACTCGTACACCCTACTTCCTCTTCTTAATACTTGCTCCTGCAGTTGTGTCATGCCCGTTTAGCTTCCGTCAGAACGCTAACTACCTGAGCAATAAGAGGGCCCGGGGACGCTCAGCTCTGACCGCCTCATGCCCGACTTAGGCGTCGCTACTGTTCAGCACTGGGGTTCCCCAACGCGGCGTCAGTCGGACGTGGTTATTATCCTGCTTCACAGAAGGCATGGTTGTATCTACCTGGATTTGTCAGGCGGCTTCTCATTCCTTCCTGTCTATCAGGCTGCCCTTCTGAGATCAGTTTTCTTTCTCCTGAAGTGTAATTTTAGATGCTTCCTTTTATACAGGTCTCTCCATAGCAAGCTCCTGCAGTTTTCCTCTGCTATGGGGAAAAGCGGTTTTGAGGGTCACATAATTACAGACAGTCTTCTCTCGGCCTGTGAGTACCGCTCGTGGCCTCTGCCTTCACATGCTAGGTCTAGGAACGGATCTCTGCTTGTTTATATGCTGTGCTTTTTAACTTGCAGACTTGTATTTCCCATTAGTCCTGCTAAACCCTCAGGCGTCTTCTCTCTCCACGGCTCTCCTGCAGTCTCTCCACGCTCCCGAAGACGGGGCTCCGTCGCGCCCCCGAGCCCCTCCCGCACATTTCTGTTTCCCTGATGTGTTGGTGCATCCTGGGTGCACCACTTGGATGAAGCTTCCAGGTCACTGACTCCCTCTTCAGCAGCATCTAGTCTGTGTTCATCCAGCTACTGAGGTCTTGATTTCAGTAAGTATATTTTTCATTTCTTCATTGATAAGATCACGCGTGATCTTTATGTGCGCGAGTCCTACAGGCCTACCGGGGGAAGTGTCCCCCGAAGTCTGGCCCGCACCCAAGAACGGCCCCTCGTCTGTCCCCTGCCCCCCCCCGGGGCACAGCTTCAGCGCAAGCCATCTTTGTAAGTCAAGTAATTCACCTGTTGATTCTTTTGGACTTTGTACAGATTCATGGCACCTGGGAGTGACAGTTCCACTGCTTCACTCTATGCCTCACCCCTTTCTTTCTTTCTTTCTCTGTCTTCACACACAGAGGCTGCGACAATGGCCGTCCTCAGTGTTGTTATTTTTCATCTCAGCGGACAGCTTTCAGCGCGTCACTAAGTGTGACATTCACTGCATTTACGGTCATGTCAGGAAGGGGCCCTTCTTGTCCTAATTAAGAGTTTCTATTGTGAATGGATGCTTAACTTCAGCAAATGCCTTACCTGCTAAGATTAAAACACACACACACACACACAAGACATATAGTTCCCAGAAACATTTAGAATTTTGTGTTTCAGGTATGAATTATGAACTCTTTGTACTGCGAGCTGCTCCTTTTGTGAGCGTGTGTGTGTTATTTGAAACAAAGAGGGTAAAGTACTTCCTAAGAAGGAACAAGGACTGTAAAGTGAAATTTTCTTGCTGTTTTTCACACAGTAGATAAAATATTACTAAGTACGAACGAAGTCCGCTTACCAGGAAAACTGAGCAAATTATCTAAAATGTCGCCTCCCTCCTTAAAGTCATACCGCATCACTGTGTCCCAATGCCAGCACACACGGAGACAAGCTGACGCCCGCTGGCTGCGGCACAGCGGTCCTGACACGCTCGGTGGAGAGAAGTGAGTGGGGGGGGGAGAAGGCTGGTGTGTGTGCGCTCGGCGTGTGGGTGGACGTGCCAGGATGCCTCACAGTGGCCGGGCTGCGTGGCCAGTGACAAGTGGCAGTGCCACGGGAGGGTGGCCTACGGTAACCACGAGACCATCTTTGCTTCAGACACACCCTTCCTGACGTTTACCTTTTGAAATACTCCACCTCCCGCTCCGTCTCATCCATATCCACGCTGTCCAGGTCGATGTCTTTGGGCAGAAAGACATCATCTGTAAGATGAAAGAAGGGAGGCAAGTCAGTCACCACAGCACCCGGCCAGCTCACCACAACAGATCATATGCTTTTAATTTCAGTATCTTCACAAACTAAAAATTTTTCCTAACGTGAGATTTTGCAAACAGCCAAAGGAGGGAGGACTCTCTCACGTGCTTGTGAAAGTCCAGGTCACCTGGAATTAGTGGACTCCTGTGTGCGGAGCAGAGGAGACCCACCTGCTGGCACCCAGATGTCCCAAGGGGTCAACATCAATCGTCGGGAGAGCCCTCGAGAAGATTCCTGAACCTCAGTGCACGCAGAGGCTGTCTGTCTTAGTCCCTGCTGGAGGGTGGGGCGGGGGGAAGGGGGGACACGACTGTCAATGGAAGTGTCCCAGAAGGCGGGCCCAGGGAGGGAAGGGCTGTGCCCAGGCCCCGACGTCAGCCTCTGGAGGAAGGCAGCTCTCCCAGGCACTCAGTTTACACAAGCAACACCCCAGAACTCATCAAAAAGCTTTCCAGGCTGTTCCCACAGGAAAGCGCGGCCACAGCAGCTGAGGAACCCTCTTCAAAAACAGGCTGGAGCAGGGGGACTACTGACCGTCCCCCGGAATCTCGGCAGCTCCGAGGTTTCAACTTCTCCCTCCTGCTCTTCCTGGGCCCTGGACGAGCCCGTGTGCCAGGGCCTCCACAGCGCACACCTGGCTGGGGTGCAGGCTGGCGAGGCGCGCATGGCGCCCGGCTCCGCCCGAGACCGAGCGAGACCCCGACAGCGCTCTGTTAAAGGCCAGTCTCCTTCCCCATCCCTGCCTCGGCATGGGGTGGTGTTTTCAGTCTATAGCAAGTAAAGCTCCCTCTCCTCCCCTCCCTGGGCGTCTGCACAGCAGGGTGCTTCAGGCGCGGCTGACCTGCACTGGGCGCTAACACTGTCGAGGACTCCCAGCACCGGGCAGAGCGCCTTCACACCCATCAGCTGGCAGAAAGCCACTGGGGGAGCTTCCCCCTGAGGTCCCGCGGCCCCTGCCCCAGCCCCTCCGCCAGCTCCCCGACCCCCCAGCCTCCCTCCACTGTATCCCCGGGGTTTCCACCTGGATACCAGCACCATCAAACCTCGGCCGCCGCCCCGCCCTCCTTCCCAGCTGCCCGTCCACAAAGCCGCCTCCTCGGTGCATCCGCCGCCAGGCATCGGACCACGCCTTTCCTGACAGTGGCCGAGAAAGCACCCTCCTGGCCCCTCCTCACTCCCGCGTCACACCTTCCATCCTGTCAGGCAAGTTCCTCGTCACCAGTGGGGGACCCTGTCTCCTTGCCAGGCTCCTGGGTCCAGGCCTGCAGGCCGCCCACTCCAGCCCCCAGGAGTCACCCTCACAGCACGGTCCCCAGCCCAATCCGCTCCCCGCCCGGACCCCTACTCCCAGACATCTGTTGGTGGCTCACTGGATGAGGCCTCAGTCAAGGAAACAGTGGTGCACGAGGAAGGGTGGGTGGGGCAGGAGGGTTTACAGATGGACAGGAAGTGAGGTCCCTGAAAGGCCAACCCAGCAGTCGCCGTCAGCAGTTCCAGAAGAGAAGGCTCTTCAGCCACAAAGCAAACCCAGAGCAGGCACGTCTGCCGGAAATGCCGTCATGAAAAGCGATTTCTAATACTTGGCTTACTGACTGGAAATGATAATCAGTATTGAGAATCTTAAGAGAAAAAAAGGACAGGACTATAACCAGATTCAGTACCAGACATTTTACACAAAAACCTGTATTGACAGAGTGAAAAGCAACTGTGACCTAAGGATTCCAGACCCTGCCAGGCTGTCTGCTCACTGTTATGACCACAGGGAACAGTCTGTTTTTCCAGAGCTCAGAGGGCACTGTGCCCTGACCCCACCTGAGGACAGGGGCCTGGGGGTGACTGGGAACCCTGTGCAGGAGGACCGACACCAGCAACCAAGGGATTCACAGGTAGACTCAAGAATGCTGTGTGTTCTGAGAAAGCAGAAAGAATGCAGCTGAGATGGGGGAAGCGAAGGGTCAGGAAGGGGAGAGCAGAGAGGAGAGGTCAGCGCTTGGCAGTCACCAGCGCTAAGTGGAGTCGGAGGCCCTCATTCTGAGCAGGGAGGCGGGGTGGGCACCAAACCACGAATGTCCCAAACACCAAAGAGCAAAGAAAACACGCCACGTAGAAAAAGAAACAGCAAACACAAAACACACCTAGCAGTTATAAAATAACACCAGGGCTGAGACCACACCGTCGGACCAACAGTGGAAACGGGCCGCCTCACTGCAGACTGTCACTGTGTCCCCACGGCAGGACTCAGGTGTCTAAGCTGAACACGAAGAATGGCCTAAAACCAAGTAACTCAGAAACGAGGGGACGAGGACACAGCGGCCCCACCAGGCAAACAGAAAGCGCAGGAGATAATGGCAGCAACGAGCATCACTGACACAGGGGAAGGCGAGCCGAGAGCACACGCACAACAGGAAGGACGTTTGGAAACGCTGCGAGCCACGATGCAGCACGGTGGCGCCAGGAGTGCGCACCAAGTCACAGAGAAGCCAGCTCTATAAAGCACGGCTACAAGAGATGCAAGAAAACACAGAAACTCATAACAAGTAACAGAATACAGTTCAAGAGGACAAAAAACAAGCAAGGCTACAGAAGCCCCAGCCCCAAGTGTAAGTCATAACTAACTAAGCCAGGGAGGGAACGGCGCTGTGCCATCAAGCAGAGAAAACGCACTTTTAACTCAGACGCACACAGAGCAGTCACAAAAGTATTAGGAAGTCTCATGAATCAGAAATATCACAAAAAATACCTTCTGATTACAGTGTAAAAAATCCTAGAAATTATTAACATAAAAAAGGCTCTCCTACTTCGAAATCTAAAAGCCACCGATTAAGCTAGAGGGTGAAAGGGAAAAAACCACATGGAAATTACTGAATTTCTAAAAAAAGGAACCAAATGGAAACATTACGAGACACTACGGGATATACTTAAAGGAATTATCAGAGAAAAATTCAAAGTGCTAAACACTTTGATCAATAAAAAATGGAGGAATGAAAAGAAATGAAATAAATTCCCTAATCAAAAAGTTAGAAAAAACAGTGAAGTAACACAAAAGAAACCAAGGGGAAAAAAGATAAAAGCATAAATTAATGAGGTAGAGAAAGAAAAACAGTAAACCTAATTAATGAATCAACGGTTTGGATCTAGACAAACTAGTAACTAACTGAATCAAACAGAATAGGGAGGAAGAAAGCACAAATATACAAAATAAGAAATCACAAGAGGAAAATAACCATTGACAAGGAATTTTTTTTAGAAGTACGTACTCTGCAGACATCTATGTAGAAATGGTGGAGAATCTAGATGAAAGGATGATTTCCTCGAGAAAGTTTACCAAAATTAACCTCATCAGAGACAGAAGTACTTCAACATCGTCAAGGAACGCGCCCACAGAAGGCCCCCGGCCCGAGGGCTGCACAGGGCGCCCCCTCACACCACGGGAGCTAGTGGTCCCCAGGGCGGGCGGGCCGCCCCAGAGCACTGCGAGTGAGAAACAGACACAGGCCCTCCCTAACTCTTTACAATGTGTCATAGAGCTAAGAAGAAAAGCCACGTTTACTCTCCAGAGATGCTAGAAAACCTCTGACAAAATTCAGTGTCTATTCCTGGTAACACTCAAGAAAAGTAGGAATTGTTGGATATATTCTTAACACGATAAAATACATAAACCTACCCTAAAGCCAGAATTACCTTAACGTAGAAACACCAGACTTTCCTATCAAGTTCAAGAATGACGCCATTAAACAAGAGGAAAACTGTGAAGAGGCTCAGAAATCGGAAAAGCGGAAGTAAAGCTCCTTCTATTTGCAAGGAGATGGCAGAGTACCTGGAAAACCCTCGAGAATCAACAAGAAGACTCAGACAACGAAATAATTCAGTAAGGAGAAAATACAAGGTTAACACAGAAGCTAACACTCCCACGCGTACAGCCAGCCATCAGAGCGGCACTATCCAGCGGAATTACAACGTGAGCCAATGTATAATTTAAGACTTTCTAGTGGCCACATTCATAAAATTAAAAAGAAACAGGTTAAATTAATTTTAGTAATATGTATTTTATTTAATTAAATATGTCCAAAAGACAATCATTTCAACATGTAATCAATACTAAAAATTACACTGAAATCTCTTACATTCTTTTTTTTCATACTAGGTCTACACTCACAATACCCCTCAATCTGGGCTACCCACAGGTCAGTCGCTCAGGGCTGACGGGCGGCTGTGGCTCCTGCACTGGACAGTCCAGGAGTGGAGGGCGTGGGGGCAGAGAACACTTACAGTTAAAAACAAGGAAGATTAAATACTTAGGAATAAGCTTAGTAAGAAATGTGAAAAATCTATGAGAAAAATCTATGTCCTAAAAGACATAAAGTAGACTTCAAATGCACAAATGCCCTTTATTCTTGGGGAGGACTATCACAGAGACATCAACTGTCCCTAAATTAATTTATAAATTCAGTGCAATGCCAATGACAATGTCTACAAGTTTGTTTTTTTTCAGGGAGCTGGGCTCACTGACACCAGAGTCCATCTGGAGTATGAACACACACAGAGCCTCTGAGAGCAGCTAACTCAGTGTGAGAAGGCACCTGAACACACAGAGGAAAACGCAAGTTTAGGGCAGTACGAGGTGGCACTATGAGTCACCAGGGAAAGGGGAAGTTTTCAGTAATTGGTGCTGGGACAACTGGTCAACCATTTCGAAAAGGATAAAACCATTCAGGCGTCACATGATACACAAGCATGAACTCCAGATAAATGTACCAAGGAGTTAAGTGGAAAAAAATGAAACCACGCTTACACAGAAGAAAACTTGGGCACATTCCTCAGAAACCTTAATGTTAGCGTAAAGCTTTCCAACAATTATTTAAAATCCAGAGGCAATAAAAGATCAATGAACTGACTATATAGAAGTAAAAACTAAAATCTGTGCATAGCTAACAAACATCAAAAACAGAGTCAGAAGACAGCTCAGGAACTGGGAGGATGTGCCTGCAGCATGCGATGCAGTTAAAAGGCTAATAGCCCCAATTTATAAAAGACTCTTAAAAATGGAAGGAAAAGGACCAAAAACCCAATTAAAAAATGAGAAAATGACAGAATAGAGAATTCACAAAAAAAGATCCAGAAACAGCCCTTAAAAACATGACCTCACTGTAATGAGAGACAAATGCAAATGGAAACCACAGGACAGGCCCGCCCAGCAGGCGGGCCCCAGGGGCAGAGCCCGACAACGCACCGTGCTGGGGAGGCTGCGGGAAAACCGCGCTCAGACGCGTGGCTTCCGAGGCCGGCGACACCAGCAAAGCCTGCCGCGCTTCCCTGCGGCCCCGCACCCCGCGTGTGCCACGGCACCGAGTGTGTTCACAGAGACCACGACGCCTGAGCGCTTGTGCGGGAGTGGGCGACTGTGCAGCGGAGCCCACGCACACCTGCACCCTGAGGAAGAGCTGCCTGGGTGGACGGGAGGGCCTTCCAGAGTCAGAAGCCGGGAGGCAAAGAGGTCTCTCTGCCACCTCTTGCGTAAAAGAAGAAAAGCAAGTAGGAAGCCCAGTAGGAATGGGACGGGGAAAAACATCAGGGTTAAGGGAGGCAGACAAAAAACAAGAGGGAAAACAAGCAGAACGGGAACCTGGCCGCATGTCCGTGGAGCACCCGCGACAGCACCAAACAGGCGGTAATAACGTGAAGGCCCTCTGGGGGAAAGAGCTAATCCGGGCCCCTTGACCACCTCATCCCCTCAGGCTACAACAACGGACCGCGTACAAGCACACAGCAAGTGCGGGTGCAGGCGCGCAATCCCGAGTCCCCCCGGGATGCACCCCAGGACCGAGCAGGTCAGGAAACAATGGACAGCGGGAGCGGACGACGGGGCCCACGAGGAGCGCGGTGGTGCTGGGTCAGGGCTACGGTTGCCAGCGTTAACTCGGATTTACTACGGAAATTAGACAGAGACACAGATGTGTGCACAGTGCAAGCATGCATGCACACACACCTCCTCCTAGGCTCTGCCAGCTGAGAAGGCCTGGAAGCAACGACACACCAGTAGCACCCAGGCCTAGTCTCACCGCCGCTGTCCAGCTCGTGAGCCTGGGACACGCAGCCACCCAGAAGGACAGGAGTGCTCAAAGGATGACTGGGCGGAGCAGCCATCCTAAGGGGGCTCCCACTGATGGACTCTGGGACAGTCAGAGCATCAAATCCACAGCGTTCATAAAGGACCACAGTCTATGGCACAAAGTAAGAATGTGTGAATCCACCCTTATGTAAATAACAGAATGAATAAAAAAAGACCACGAGGAGAAGGCAATCTTTTCGTACAGAAGCCAGATAAGAAACGTAGAAAAAATGTTGGAAAAATCACCATTTGGCCAACAACACAGCAGTACCCACTCGAGGTAAGAACCGTCTATGGATGCTTGCCCTGCGGGCACACGACCAAACACGAGACACCTCTCCCCACAAGACACTTGGGCGTCACAGGCCAAGCGCTACACTGGCAGTGGAGAGACTGGGCGGACACCCCCGTGGCCCAGGATCAGCCACCCCTGACACAGCTGTACCCCTGACACCGCTAACGCGGGCCCACCCATCGCTGCCACGGCGCCGCCAGACAGGGGTATCGTGTCCATGTTAACCTCCTGATTCTGACACCTGTACTGTGGTTTTCTAAGAGTGTCCTTATTTTGAGGAATCACACACTGAAGTATTTAAGGGTCAAGGGGCACCACGTCTGAAACTACTCCATCTGGTTCAGAAAGGTGACGGGAGGGGAGAGGACAGAGCGAGTGTGGGGCCGTGCCACTCGGGGCTGGGAGTGCACAGGACTCCTCGGTACTCTTTCTTGCAGCTTCTGGGACGTTTAAAATTACTCCAAAATAACAAAACACAATTGACAGCGGCGATCTGTCCCCACCGCTGGCGCACAGGCCACCAACAGCGCAAAGCGCACGCCCCCCAGGGCCGCACCCAACCTCCAGGAGGGACGGACGGGCGCCGCTCTGCATTTACCGATTGAGCTGCTGGCTCTGTCTCCCTTCTTCTTCTTGTTCTTCTTGCTCTTGCCCTTGGGCTGCGGGGAGTCTGCGGGCACCGGCTTGCCGCCCGGCGAGTGCTCGGCGGGGGCAGTGGGCTCAGCGGGGCTGGGGCTGGACTTCCCCTCCCTGACGTGGTTCAGCTGCTTCCTGTTGTTGTTGTTGCTGTTGGCTTTCCTCTCCTCCCTCTTCTGCTCCGCCAGCGGGGCCAGGTCCAGCACTTTAGCCTTGGACTCGGCCTGGGGCCGGGGCCTGGGCGGGGGCTCCAAGGCCCTGGGGTGCTCCAGGGCCTTCCTGGCCGGCTCGCCAGGGGCCTTGCTGGCCTGCTTCAGCTTCTGTCTGCCGGGCCCCTCTCTGTGCTGATGCATCACGTCGAGCAGGAAGGACAGAGGCTCCTGCCGCTTCCCGCTGGCCTCCTTCGGGAGGAGGAGCTTGGAGTCCCTGGCGTCGGCAGGGTCGCTGGTGTCCCCGCCGGCCCCCGGCCCTGGCCTGGGCTCTGTGTGGTCCGCGTGTCTGGAGGGGGAGTGGGATGAGGTCTCTGGGTCTTCGGTCGGCTCCAGGGAGCCGTTGAGGATGCTCTCAGAGGAGGGCACGGGCTCCGCGGCGGCCTGGAGACCTCCAGCAAGCATGTCCAGCTTGGGGTAGTCCTTACTCGGCCTCTCCTTCTTCTTCTTCTTCGCGGCTCTCAGCTTCTGAAGCTCCTGGAGCCGCTGAAACTCCTCCTGGAGCCGCTCCTCCTCCTCCTCCCGCCGCCGCCGCTCCTCCCGCAGGTGCAGGTGCTCCCGGGCCCGGGCCTCTGCCTCAAGGCGCGCCTTCTCCTCCAGCTGCCGGTGCGAAGGGAGAAGGCAACGTGAGACAACAGTAAGTGCTCTGAACACTAAGAAGCACAGAAAAGCAAGGTGAATTCAAAAAATGAACCATGTAAGAATACACACTTGGAAAAGGGCTACCAAGGGGCTAAGCTTAAACGCAACTACGCCAAGTCACTCCACTCCACGGAACCGTCAGACTTGCTGTCCTCACGCCCTCCTGACGGCGGGGGCGGCAGTTCACAGAAAGGCACAGGAAACAAGGTCGGGGCCGCTGCTCCGCTCTCGCCGCAGGGCTCTCCACGTGCGAGTGCGGCGGGGGTGCCGCCCTGGACGGACAGCGGTCACACGGCCTCACGGGCGCCACCAGGGCTCCGCAGGCACCCGGGCAGGTGGTGGCTGGTGCTGACGTGCTCACAAGGGTCGGGAGGACACAGAGGAAAGGGGCACCAGAAACTTCGAAACTCCTTTTCCCACCCGCAGACAGAATTCCCAACATATTTTCGCTACTGTGACAGAGCAAGTGGCTTCCTAAAATATTCAGCACAGGAAAGGCAAACACATAATGGTTGTTCCTGCTGTCCAAATCAGCAGGAAATCAATTTTCTCCTCAAGTGCAAGTCGTGTTTTATTGGTGACAACATAGTCCAGGGGCATAAATGGAACGATTCCTTCTGTTTAGAAAACAAATAAAAAACCAGAGACTGGCTCCTCCGTCACTGAGCTCCATAAGGCTCGTGCTCCTAAGAATCTTTGGCAGAAACATTTTGCATGGGAAAATGTAACAGTCCTTCCAAATTTAAATTTTTTTCCACAATATTTCAGTAGGCAGTCTCGAGAGAGAATTTACTTGTCTTTATGTTTAAAGACTTAAATATAAAATTAGGTTAAGATTTTAATGACAGGTTTTTAAAACACCCGATGTGACAACTCAAGTAACAATTATATGAAATCCTGCTCCGTCTGCTAGAGGGAAGCCTCTCGGGAGGCGGCACCTGACAGACAGCTCCTGCCACGTGCCTCCCACAGCACAGTCTGGGCTGAACCCGCCACAAAGGGAACCCAAAGCCCAGGTGTGCTGCCTTCATTCCAACAACCAGCCAGCCATCAAGATGTGCGCAGGTTTGCGGGTCGCTCTGCAAGTGCCGTGCAAGGAGAGAGCACCCGGGGGCGCGTGGAAGCGGGGGGGGGGGGGGATGTGGCAAGGCTGTCGGGGCTGCTGTAGCATCATTTGGATCAGACGGCCTGAAGGACAAAGGACAGGAGTCCAGCGGAGGGCAGTCCCGAAATGCGTCCTGAGTCTCCAACCAATCCCAGAGGGAAGTCTCCAGGGCCTCGGGCCCCCTGGGACCCTGATGCTGAAGGTCCCCCCGCCCCGGGCCAGCAGGGCTTGGCAAACCCAGATGTCCTGGGGCAGAAGCAGGCCTCTCCTTCGAAGCCCCCTAATTAGACCTGAGAGCAGGTCCAGACCTCCCTCAGGGCTGTGAGGTACAAGCAGGCCTCCTGACGGCTACTGCACTCAGTACAACAAACACAACTAGTTTTCAACCACAAAGAGCTAAGTTGGAAGCAACACATGCAGCCTGACCTCCAGCCCACTGTGGGCATGCCACCTCCTCCTCTGACCTCTGACTTGGCAAGGGCCTCACCTCCACCCAGAGCAACCCATCCTACTGCCAGAACCCCCGTGACCCTCCGAGTCCCCCCCAGGCCTGCCCGCTGAGGCAGCTCTTGCAGCCTGGCGTCTCTAATCTTTCCGTGGCTGAAACAGGAAGCTCTCCGATACTGCTCCACTGCAGGGGCCCGTGGAAGCCCTCCCAGAGAACTCTAGCGGAGCCACCTCTCCCGACACTCTCGACGCCTTCAGGAACGACACGTGCGCTCACTAGCCACAGGCCCAGCTGCGGTCCAGCGCCGGGCCAACCTGGCTCGTGCCGGTAGCTCTTTGCTTTGGGGACTTCCCACGCCCTCTGGCGAGGTGGGAACGGCCCACGAGAGCTGGTCATTGCACTCCCTCACCCTCGACATCAACGCACGTGCAGGTCCTCTTCTGGAACAGCACTGCCTGATCCTCCTCTGCCAACAGGGGCCACCCAGGCCAGGGTCCAGGGGAAGCCAAGGGCCGGGTCCCAGCTGGGCTCAGAGTCAATCCTCCACCCAGTCTCTGGAAACCCACACCGCCCCCGACCTCAACAACCGAGGGCTCCTTCCTCTACCTCCCTGGGGAAGAAAGTCCTTCCAAGACCGAGCGGAGGCCCTGCCGCCTCCCCGGCCAGCAGCACACGGCCCCGGCGGCTTGTTTCAGGTCCAGTAACGAACCGGTGACGCCGTGTCCTGGACAGACAACACAGGTCCTGAAGCAGAGCCTGGCCCAGGCTGGCAGAAGCGGCCGGGGCGCCCGGGGCAGCGCAGCCCGCCTACCTTCCTCTGCTTGTGCCGCGCGCGCTTGGCCGCCCGGCTGCTGCTGGCCGGCTTGGGCTCCGAGCTGTTGATGAACCGCAGCAGGTCCTCCACACGCCGGTGGTCGACCACGCTCTCCCTGTCCGAGAGCTGGTCCGCTTTTTTGGGTTGCTCTTCCTTCCTCTTGGTCAGCCGTAAACGAAGCTTCTCCCTCATTTCTGCGTAATTTCTACTGGTTGGTGCAGCTGGAGGCTAAGACAATTAAACAAAAATGTAACTAAGTTAAGTTTCAAGTTTTAATGATTTTGAATACAACAAATCTCAGAGCATAAAATTAAAAATGAATTTTTCTTATTATTCAAGTAATACCTGTTCATCATGAAAAGTAAATAAATAAGAAACAAACGGCAGGAAAAAGAAAAACCTGCCACCAAGTTGCCCAGAGGCAGTAAGTATTCCGGCAGTAATCTGTCAAGCTTCTATGTTCATGAAAGATCTGAACACAGACCCTCCACGAACATAGATCTTTAATGCAGGGCGTGTACAACTGTGTACACAACGGCTATTTTTAAACTGAGAAAGGAGCAATTACAAGCACTAGTGAACGCATTTCCCACGTCTTTTCACGCCAACAAGCACCTGCAGTGTCTTTCCACCCACTTGCAGGTTTCCTATCAGTGCCGAGAAGAAACAATCAGCCCCGATCCCACTGCCAAAGCTTCTCACCGACTACTACCAGCAAGTGCACGTGTCTATCAGGAAGCACGGACAGAACCAAAGTAGAGAAAGAACCCCGCCACCAGCCCTGGCTCCGCCCGCCGCCCGCCCCAGCACTGGGGCTGACACCTGCTTGCACGGGCGGCATGACCGCCCCGGGGGGAGGCGCAGGCAGCGGCGCGTCCCCACACACTCTGGTCAAGCTCGCTAGACCACGGGCCCAGCCCTATCCGCACGGCTGTCCACCGCAGAGCTCAACTACTTCTGCGCCCAGAGAGCTAGTAGGCCCCTCCCTCAACGATTTAAAAAAATCACAAACACATGCAAAAATGCAGTGATGAGACCCTTATAACGGAACCTTTGGGCAAACATTTTTCATTATTTCTTTAGGGTCAGTACAAGCTAGGAGTGGAGCCGCTGCTTTCGACCGTATCTTGATTTTAACCACAATGCAAACACAGCTTCACACACGATACAACCAGACCCTGAATTCAACCTGTGTATTATTCTTGCCAAGAGGCTTGCATGCCTTACAATTCTAACGTAAACTTAGATAACTGTAAACCCTGCAGTTTACAAGCAGCCACCGCGTGCATCTAGGCACGAGCGCGGTGCCCCGGGACCCGCCGAGGCCCCGCGGCGCCGAGGCCGGCACTTACCCCGCCGTGCCCGAAGAACTCACAGTAGCAGCAGTCGCAGTACTTGCCCTCCTTCTGGTTGGTGGAGGTCGAGGTGCTGGAGCTGTGCTCGGAGCAGCTGTCCTCGTCCGCGCTCTCGTCCCCGTCGTCCTGCTGCGGGTCGTAGACACCGTTCTCGCAGCGGTGCCCCTCGCAGTCGGGGTCACTGCAAAAGAGCACACCGCGCAGGCACCATCAGCAAGCAGCCCCCCACCCGGGGTGACACGTCCTCCCGACCGGCCCCCCGGCGACCGCGAGCAGACCTGGGGGCTGTCAGCACGCGGTCCCTCCACTGTCCCTCCCACTGCCGCTCCATCCTGGGGGCTCCTAAGAGGGAGTCCCAAAGTAACAAAAACTGCCTTTAAAAAAAAACCCTGCTGAGTGCTCACTGTGTTGCTTTTTGATCAAGGTAAAACAAATACGACTCCAAACACCCAGGCCCGCCCCCGACTGACGCGGCTGGCGGTCCGGTGGTGGTCAGAGTGCGGTCCGCGGTGGCCTGGCTCCGCAGAGCTGGGGCAGAGACTGGAGCCCCCGCCCCGCTGCACGGACCCAGGCGCGGCGCCCACACCCACAGTGCTCCCAGCCTTCCCCAGCAGGGCCCGGCTCACCTGCAGACGCTGGGAGGTGCGCTCATGGAGCTGTCTGTGGTGGGGGGCGGGGGTGCCACAGGAGCAGGACAGAAGCTCTTGCGCGAATCCACAAACCCGGGAGAGGTGGTGGCAGTTTTGGGGAAGGATGGGGCTGCAAGATTTGCAAGGTGAGGCGTGGAGGCTGGCGGGAGGGCGGCGGGGGTGAGAGCGGGCAGCGGTGCCAAACCGGTGGGGCTGTTCCTGGGGGCGGCTGGCACCCCGTGCCTGTGGTCCTCCTTGTTGACGCCGTGGAAGACCTCACCTGCGTCAGACACACGGGAGTCACCGCAACAGCCCAGGCAGGAGACTTTCGCGCTCCCGACTTAAAACTCTTTTACCAGCTCGTGGTCTGAAAATGTTCAAATCTCAGAAAACCTGAAGGTATCGTACCAAGAACACGCACGCACCCTTCACCTGGATTCATCCCGATTTCATATTCATTACATTTACTTTATTTCTCTCTCACACTCACACTTGTTTTTGGCTCAACATTTGGAAGCTAGCTACACTCACTCACTCCTAAACGCTCCAGCCTGGACTCCTAGGATGCGCACACTTTGCTGTTTTCGCCACACGGGACATTAACGTTGATGTGGTGTCTCGGCTGGTGCACTCCTCCTGTCTCCCCACGTGTCCTGTGCAGCTTTCCCCCCAACCCACCTCTTCTAAACTTTCTTTTTTCCTTCCACAACCCTGACATTTTGTCACCCGAGGCCAGCTGTCCACAACTTTGGATTTATAGTCTCGGGTTAGATTTGTCTGGGATGTTTCAGGCACGAACTTTGCAGAGCTGCAGTTCTGCGGGCTCTTCCCACCTGACTGCACAGGAGGCACCGAACATGCCTGCTCCTGTCGGTGAGGCTACATGTGGCCAGCTGTGCAGGGGCGGCTGGCCAGACGCCTGCAGTGACGGGCACCTTATCTTCCGTGGTCATCTGCCGGCCGCCCAGGGGTGCCGCACTCCCTGAACTGGCACCCAGTGTCCCCACCCCCACTGACGACACTGCCTGGCCGTGGTCCCTGCAAACGTGTGGCAGCGGCCAGCGTCTCTGGAGAAGAGCTCTCCCGCCCCACCTCGAGCGCCTCGGGGACCCTGACTGGGCTGTGTGCCACAACCCACTCTGTCACCTCTGATGCTCACACTGGCCTAACCTTGGCTGGCGAGGCCTCTTGGATCCCGTTCCCAGATCCCCTGCCATCTGTCACTGGTCTCTGACTGCTCCCTGAGCTCTGACCAGTGGGACAGTGACGTCACCCCCACACAAGGGTCCGAGTGGCAGCAGGGCCACATCCAGGCCAGGCAGCAGCCCCATCAGCCCCTCTCCACGTGCCCACAGAGCAATGGCCTCTTCCCATCACAGAACAGCAAGTGCAGAGAGCAAAGGCAGGACAGTGTGACAAGGCCCCGGAGAGAGTGATGTGACACAGGAAAACCCTAACAGAGCCCCGAGGACACGCTCGTGGTGTGTGAGCACTCCCGGCTGTTCAGCTGCACTGACGTCTCTGGCCAGGAAGCAGCAGCAGATACCCAGAGCCAGCCGATCCTGGGGGTCCCGCGAGCTGGGGCCTTACCTAGGGAAGGCGGTCTCTTGGATGACACCTTGAACTGGCTGTTGCTGGACTGCACCGTGGTGGCCGTGCAGGACACGGAGGAGGTGGCTGACGAGGTGGCCATCACAACTTTGTTCGCTTCCATAAAAGCATCTTGGAAATTGTACAAACACTTCTTTTTTGCAGCATTTTTTTTCTCCTTACTCTCCGAAACTGCAGGTGTTTCACCACTAGATGGAGGTGGAAGGGCTTCAGGTCTTGTTTCTGAGAGTGCTGGCCCTAACATATCACTCCCTTCAGAGAAGAATGGGAAAATTAAGCTTCTCAAAGACATAGCTAGCATTCAGCTAAAACCTAAAGGACACCCGCTGCCTGGACTATGAACCCTGGGGCTGGGACCATGTGAGTTGGCTGGTTCTCATCCAGGAAAAAATGTACTGAGCCCCTACTGTGTGCTAATTCCTGTGCTGGGTGCTCTCCAAAAGTCATTTGATTTAATGTCTTAACACTACTTTCTGAGCTTAGTACTATTATTCGTATGCTAAAGATGAAGAAACTGAGGCTCAGAGAGGCTAAGCAACTTGCCCAAGGTCACACAGCTAGAAACTCTTTCCAAGCACAGACCAGATGTCAAGTCTAGCTTGCTGTTCTGAGCACATGCAGGGGTGGGTGTGGGGCCCTCAGGGGCTCTAATCACATGAAACAGAGAAGAGGCACAGGTACCAGCCCCTTTTCAGGTGTGCCCTACCCTGCTACTGAAGAGACAGCCACATCTCAGCAGCGGAGGCAGCTGGGAGGAAGGTGCTTGTTAGAGGGGACAGATCCCATTGTGGGGTGGGGGGGGGTCAGTCAATACAGAAAGAGAGAAAAGGAGCATTAAGTCACAGTGTTCAGGCCGCGCCACCCCAGTGCCCCAGGCTGAGGTCCAGTTGCTACCGCTGCTCGAGGACCAAAGGCCGAACGCCAACCCTGGAGACAAGACGCCCAGCAGCCCTGGGACGGGAGGGACCCAGCGTCCACAGGCCTGGCTGGCCAGCGGCTGCACTCGCTCTGCTGGTCGGTGCAGTGGGGCCTGACTGGCGGCAGATGAGAGGGGGCGGGCCCGGGGTCCCCCACCAGAGGCGGGGCGAGGGGAAGCAGCAGCCTAGGCTCGGCCACTCCAGGGCCCCTCCCAGAAAGGACAGGGACGGGGACGCAATCCACACAGCTCAGGCCAGTTTAAACTTTAAGAAAGTGTTAACAAGTTCCTTACCAGAAACTGTATCTGGCAAGAACGCGCCAGGGTTCCAGTTCTTATCATTCATCACTTCTGATCCCCAAAGACTTATAAATTTAGAACTATTCCACTCTGGAGCACTCCCAAAACAGCTCGGGTAAATATGGTCTTGAAGAGATGCACTGAATACCTGATGCTTATTTGTGTGATTCTGAACAGGTGCTGGCGGTAAAGCCTACAAAAAAAAAGTTCTAATCACATATCAAAATTTATATTCTGTTTACCTGAGCAGTTAAACTAGAAACAGACAAGTCATTGCTGAAACCTTGTGGGGTAGGCTTGCCGCAAACCAGCGTCGCGGCTGAACACACCTCGAGGAGCGCTCCCTGGGTCACCTGCGAGGCTGCACGCGGCGCGGCAGACGTGAACCAGACGTAGGTCTTAAACGCAATTGGTGCTCGTGGAATCGATCCAACAGACTTCAGACAACTCGGTCACTTCTAACACTCCTCCCTGGTCACACTGCACACGAGGCCCGTTTGCATGAGACCTGTTCCTACGGCTGGTTCTCACCTGACATTTTCAAGATCGCTGCTAAAAAGACAACTTCGGGATCACTGATAAAAATGGCAAACTCTTACACTGTTCTCTCACACTTGGGCAAAGTGCAGTACAGGCCTGAAGAAGGATGGATTTTACGCTGAGCTCTGAACCACTCCCCTCCCGCCCCGGGGCAGACCCTTGTCTGAAGTTGCGGTCCACATATTCGTGAAGTGACTAGCTGTCGGCTGCTCCCTGCACACACCCGGGCACCTTCGGCCCGCCCTCCCTCAGCCCCACCTCACAGCCCCCTGCCTCCGCCCCGATTCCTGACGCCATCTCCCCCTGTAGCACCGGGGTAGCTTTCTGGGTGTAAGTGAGGGTGTGTCACTCCCCTGCTTAGGCTGTGCCAGTGGCTCCCGCTGCTCTGACATAAAATCCAAAGTCCTGCACGTGGCCCGGCCTGTCCATGACCCTCCTGCCCGCCACGCCCCAGGATACACGGGTCCTCCCTTGGTCCTCAGACTTCGGGCTACTTCTTGACCCACGACATGCCCACGCTGTGTCCACACTCCAGAACATCCTAACCTCAGCCCCTGACCTTGCTGACCTGGGTTATCCTCCCGGCCACAGCCTAGATAGCACTTCCTTGGAAAAACCATCACTGCCTTTGCTCTCACCACCCAACACCCGAGACCCAGGTGGGCCCTCCCATCAAACACACTAAAATCCGTAATTGTCCCTCTCAGCCCTCACCACAGTTGTAACTGAAGACCCACTTGTAACCTATGGGTTTCACTCTGCCTTCCTCACGTTACGCAAGCTTCACGAGGGCGGGGCTGCCTGGATCCCGGCCCTGCTGCCCCAGCACCTGCTGATGCTGGCCCACAGCTTTCCCACTCAGGTCTGCACACCGGGAGGATGGGCCCACTCAGGGGAGCAAAGGTCTGCCTGGGAACATCCTCAGGGACACAGAAATGTGCAGTGAGGCTGTGTGCTCAAGTGGGAGGGTCTGGGGAGGATTCCCAAGAGCAGCTGATGGTCTGGCAGAACACTGAGGGCCCAACTGGGGCAAAGGGGGAAGGGACAGGACAGAGCACAGGTGGCCAACCCGACAGGCTGCAGGGCCACGTCTCCATGTGACTCCTGTCCTGAAGGGGCTAGGGAGCCACAGAGGGTTCTAAGCAGCAGGAAGAGATGATCTCCTCAGTTTACTAGAAGGACCCAGTGGCGACAATCTGCCGAGTGAGCCAGAAGGGGCAAGGATGACACTGAAAGCGGTTAGTACAGGGTGAGGAGTCAGGAAGCAATGGCGGGAAGACGGACAGGAGAGAAAGGGCTCTGAACTGTCCGGGCAACGTCTGAGTCTGTGGCCACCCTCGAGTCAGAACTGCCATCTTTGGCTCCATCCCTGGGACGCATGGACCGTGACGGAGCTGGATGTGAACTCTCGTCCCATTCGCAGCCTTGGGCCGCACAGGCTGAGGGTTCAGACGCCAGCTCTCCCTTTTACTAGCTGTGTGACCTCAGGCAAATTGCTCAATCTTCTTGTGCTTTAGTTTTCTCATCTCTAATTTGGAAATACCTACCTCCAGGGGACGTGGTAAGAATTAAACCAGTGTCAGGTGTGCAGTGCTTCATCTGGCCCACGGGAAGCCCTTCGGGAGTGCTAAGGTGGGTCTCGCTGGGCAAAGAGCAGCCCCCACCCCGTCCCAGCCCCGCTGCCCACAGTGCAGGGAGGGGTGGGCCGCCACGCCACCCGGGCAGCTGGACAGCTCCGCACGTCTACTGACCCGACCGGGCTCAGAGCAACGAAGGTGGAGGGTGAGGCTGGGGCGGACATTCAGGATGTGAAGGTGGGAAGACACGGGTCTGGACTGGATCCAAGGTCAAAGCAGGAACCTGATCTGGGAGTTGCTGGCGGGGAAGCCCCACCCGGGGCAGGAGTGAGGAAGGGATAAAACTGCACTCCCACGGATGCCAGTTTCCACAAAGTGTGACCAACTACGAGCTGCTTTGCTGAGAAGGGACTGAGGAAAAGTAACAGTCAAATGGAAGGTTTCTCAGTCTTGAGGACCTCCTGCTAAAGGGCAAACGCCTGATGGGGGGGGCAGCCAGCCGCTGGGGGGCAGTGTCACCTCGCTCGCCCAGCTGTCAGCCCGCGACAGCAGCAGCTGATTCAGGGCTCAGAAGCTACTCAAGGAGTTCCTGACCACCCCCTCCCCCCCGCTGCCCCGTCTCCCCAGGGCATGTCCTTTGAAGCCCGACTCCAGCCTCACCACTCTGCAGAATCACCCACCGGCCGGACAGCCCCCCGGTGTTACTGCTCTACTTCGCACCTACAATTTCTGAAAAGGTACATCACGGTGGTTTGATTTTTCAAGTTTATGATTTCATCTTCTCTTTAGACTGTGGGATCTCTGCAAACAGGGCCCGCGAAGAGCTGGTTTTCATTGTCCTGGTGGGCAGCACAGGGCCCGGTACACACTGGATGTTCAACAAGTGCCGAACAGAGGCTCGCTCAGAGGAAGAAGGGGCCACAACCATGACCCGGACCCACTGGAGACGTGCATGCGATTCACTCCTCAGAAGCCCGTCCACTGGAAATGGGTCCATTTGTAGGGACCATGGGGACAGAGGGTCTGGAACAAACGAGCCCTGTTTGCAGGAGTGCTCCTGCACAAGCCACCGCGGGTTTCCGTCAGAAAAAAAGCAGCCCCGTCACTAGAGCACCCCAGGGCCGTGCCTCCAGAGTCCCTGGTGACGTGTCAACAAGTCTCTCAACACGTGGACAGTGCATTAAACTACACCGCTGATTTCAGCCTTTACACAAATCCACAGTGCCAATTACCTAAGTGTCGGCTGCTCTCCACCTTGATAGCAAAGTGATTCACAAGAAAGCGGACTCTGCTTTAAATGGAAGCTCTGACACACACTGACTGCCTTCACCATGCGCTCCTCTTGAGTCCAAGCAGGAGCCCTAAGGCCCAGCCTGTCTCGCTCCCCAACACGTCACCCCAGATGCCACGGACACGGAGGCAAGAGGCTGCCCCGCCGAGTCCTCAGACAGGAGGGGCCCAGTCGCCCCACGGGGAGGCCCTCGGCCCTGCGTTTCTCTCACCAAGGCTCGTCAGCATGCTGCCACGGCTGGTGAAGGGCTCGGGCAGCACTTCTGTGCTGCTATTACTTGGGTCAGAAGAGCTGAATACTGCCTCTGAGGTACAACACAGATCAAAGTCACAGCATGACCCAAGGGCAATCTATTTACGTCTCAACTTTCACACAGCTCTCTTCTCCCCCAAGTGCCCCCTGAACTTACAGCTGTGCCATGTTTCACTCTATGAGACACACTTGCAGTGGTTGCTCATAATAACCCAGCGTCGGAGGTGACAGGTGCACACGCCCAGAGCCATGTGGGAACCATGTCACCAGGCTCCACTCGATGCACTGAGCTCCCTGACTATTCCCCAACATTCCTCATGCTCCTCTGGAGACTTCAGGACACGTCTCCGCCTTCATTTATAGGCCCTTGTCAGTGTGGCAGTGGCTTCATCACACGTCTTCCAGGTGGAAAAGACACAGGATATAAAGTTGGAAGCCTCGAGCACTGCTCCTGGGCCGTGGCAGCTGAGGCTGCGCTGTGAAGGAGCAAAACGGGCAGCCCTCCCTGCTCTTCCCTTGAGGGTCAGAGTTCTCCCTCCACTTGGGTTTTGTCCAGTAAGGGGTGGGGGGCACTTCACTCTATGTCCCAGATGAAGGCACCAAATACCTTTGTAACAAAGTGCTGAGCTACAGAGAGCAAGCAAGGGAAACCTCTCCTGAAGAAGCGGTAAGAAGACAGCACGAAGAACAGGGTCAAGCAGACAAGAGCATGAAGGCGAATGTGTGCATGTCCGTGTGTGACTGGAGCGTTACACCGCGCACCAGAAACTGACACAACGTTGTAAACTGACTGCCCTTCAATAAAAACAGATACACAAAAAAGCAATACTGCTCTTTTAGAAATACTTGTCTAAAAGGGATTTTCAATTTTTCATTAAAATATGTACATAATCAGAAACTGACAACTGAACAAAATATTTACTTCACTCTATGAATTAAGGCAAAAGAACTATAAATTATTAATAATTTACCTCCTGCCTCTTCAATGAAGAATCTTGCCTCATTTTGTAAAAAAAACAAAACAAAAAAACAAAAACCAAAAAAAAAACCCAGGAACAAGCAGAGGCGGGGAGGGGCGGCTGCCCTGAAGGCTTGCGCACTATCGGACAGCGACGGAGTCAAGTCTGCGGTCCCACGAGAGACCGGCGATCTGGAGACTGTCGAGAGGAGCTGGAGGCCCAGGGTCAGAGCCCTGCTGGCACCTTTGCAGCAACAGAGGGAAGCCCTCTCTTGAGGAAGCAGCCCTACTCAGGGCCCCAGGGTTCTCGCAGAGCGAACTGACGGAACATGACCTCATAATAAAAACATTTAGATCCTCCAGGTTTCATTCAAACACAGAACAACTATGTGAAAAATGCTTAAAGAAAGGAAAGATGAAAGAAAAAGTGATCAAGGAACAAGAGAATATAAAAAGTTGCTAACATATATGAAAAATAAAGCTTAGAAATACGAATTACAGGTGGGATTAAAAATTCAAACTTAAGTGGCAGATCAGACACAGTTAAGAGAATCACTTAAATAGAAGACTGATCCAAAGAAGTTCTCTGAATAGAATGTAAGACAAGGAGACAAGCTCCAGGTGAGAAGGGCAGAAGCTCAGAGAGACAGCACAACAGGGAAGCGGGGATACGAAAATTAGACGGCTGGGAACTATCAGACAGGGCATTTAAAATCACTAAAATGCTCCGGGTTCTAATGGAAAAAGTATCCAACATGCAGGAACAAATGAGAAACAGAAGCAGAGAGTGTAAGAAAGAATCAAAAAGAAATGTTAGAAATAAAAAACGCCGTAATGGAAACGAAGAGTCAGCAGACTGGACACAGCCAAAGAAGGAACCGGCGCACTGAGTGTCGAGGCATGTCATGAGAAACTTCTCAAACTGAGATGCAAAGAGAAACAAGAATTCAAACAAACAAAAACCAAAAATCACCCCACCAACGACCCAAAAAAAAAAAAAAAAATCCAAGAACTACGGTGCAATTTCAGGAGATGTTTACCTCGCGTAACAGGTTAGGACAGGAGAGAGGACAGGCAGCAGAAATATTTGAAGTAGTAACAGCCGATAACTTTCCAAAACTAACGACAGACACCAAAGTACAGATTCAGGAGGCCTGGAGAACACCAAACAGAACAGAGCGCCCCAAACCTACCCCAGGCATGCCACACTCCAGCTGCAGAAACCCAAAGACAAAAGAATCCTTGGAAGCAGCAGAGGGCGGGAGGACGGGAGAGCAACCCCTGTGCCTACAGAGCAAGGAACACAGAGCACAGCTCATCCAAAACCATGCAAGCAAGAAAAGAGTGGAATTAACTATGCTTTAAGTGGGGAAAGAAAAAACCCCACCAACCTAGAATTCTGTATCCAGTGAAATCATCCTTCAAAAGTGAAGGAGAAGCCAAGACCTCCTCAGACAGACGAAGACTGAGGGAGTGCGCCTCCAGCAGGCCTGCCCTGCAAGAAACAACGGAGGACTTTCCCCAGGCAGAAGGAAAATGACGTAGGTCAGACGCGTGGATCCACATGAAGACAGGGAGAGCAACGGAGAAGGGACAAGCACAAGTGAAAGGGAGTCTCTTCCTCTTCTCATCACTAACTGATCTGAAACGTAACTGTTTAATGTAGTAACAGCAACGTACCGGGTGATTAACATTCAGATAAATGAGGATCATGACGGCACTGTCACGGGGGTGGGAGGGAGGGACTGGGGACAATCGGTTAAAAAGCACCTACACTGCACATGACGTCGAATGGTGGTATCTGAAGGATTTAGGTCAGTTAAAATGTATATTCTAATACAACTGCTAAAATTAAACAAAAAAAGGTACAACTGATATGCTGAGGAAGGAGAAAAAATGGAGTCAGAAGACGTTCAATTAAAAGCAGAGAAGGCAGAAAAATAAGCCTTTGGTAATGAATAAGAAACAGTTACAAACACTTTAAACGTCAACGGTCTAAACATACCAATGAAAATACAGAGATTATCACAGTATATTAAAAAGCAAGACCCATTCCATCTGTCTACAAGAAACCTACAAAATACAAAGCTCTCTTTAAGTTAAAAGTAAGAGAATGCAGAAGATATACCATGTAACACTAATCAAAAGCTGGAGCAGCCACACCAACTTCAGACAGATCCGACTTCAGAGCAAGGAAATTATCAAGGATAAGAGGGGTGTTGACAATGAAAGGGTCAATTCCCTAAGAACATGCAGCAATTCTCAACACGTAAGCATCTAGCAAAAGAGCATCAAACCACGTGGGGCAAAAGCTAATAGAACTTCAAGGAGAGATGTTGCAGTTGGTGTCGTCCACTTCCCTCTGTCAGGAATAAACAGGCCCGGCAGGCAGAGGTCAGCAGGGACACAACCGAACCCAGAGGCACCACCTATCAACTCATGTAACGGACAGCTACAGGCTACTTCACCCCAGACCAGCAGCCGCGCATTCCTCTTAAGGAACACGGAACATTCACCAAGAGAGACCACATTTGGGGCCATAGAGCACACGTTTACAAATTCAGAACAACAGAAATCATACAGTGTCTGCTCTCAGACCACAATGGAATTAAAGTAGAAATCAGTAACAGAAAGATAGCCAGGGAATTCTCAAACATTTGGGAATTAAATTCCCTGTCATTTACAGTTTCTTCCTCTAGTATTTCATCACTGTTATTTGCCTCCTGCAACTACTTCCAACTTTCAAATAACATACCTCAACGTATGAATTAAACACATCATCGGCACGAAGACCACTCTGAAAACAGAAACAGTCTTCAAGTTTTCCTAATTTCAAGAAAGTAAAATTTTCACAGTACTCATTCCAAGCATTTTAGGTACGACTATTTGCCCACGGTGGCAGAAGCATGAATGGAAAGAATCCCTACTGAACCGACATGAAGTCTTGGAGGTGACAGCAGCCGCCATTTCACCAGAGCAGGAAATCCTAAGGGCCCGAGGACGCGGAAACAGAAGCAGGCGAGAAGCGCCCGGACAGGAGGGCGCGCGGCGCCGCAGCGGAAGGCGAGCGCGTGTCCTCCCAGCGCAGCTCGCTCCTCCGGAGAAGGAGCCCCTGCCGCCCCGGCGCTTCGCTGCAGTCGCGGCCTCGTGTTCAACTCAGTCAAACTAACTCGGATGACACAGACACGCTCGGCAAAGCCCGGTTAAGTGACGATGCAAGACTGCTAGAGAAACAAACATTTTTACACCAGGCACAAATAAAGTACTTTATCAAACATATCTCATTTTTCCAAATAAAAATGGCACCCAGCTAGTGTACATGAAGTGCGTCAGTGAACAATCTTGACGTTAACGGTAAAGTGGTTGAAATACAGCTTAACAGCTTGTCCTCTGGAGTTGCCCCTTCATCCATGAACCGTTCACATCTACTTACTGGACCAGAGTTCAGCAGGTGTCACAAAAACAGCCTTCACCCCAGGTGACGCCCTTCTCCTCTACCCCCACAGACCACTTACAACGTCCTGAGAAAAGGCCAAAAGTCACAGGGAAACATCAGCTGTCCTGAGGGTGTCCCAAAGGCCTTTGGGAATAGTCAATTTCACTTCTTCACGTGAAGGTTTTTAGGAACTAATTCTTAAACAGCTTCTACCAGCTAGAAAGTATAAGAGAACATTCTATACTCCTTTCTCCTGGTGGTTCCCCAGGGACTAGAAAATGGAGCTCCATTTACGTAAGAACAGGCTGCTGACAGCTTCCCCACCTCACACATTCACCCGGAGGGAAAGAGGCTGCAGGCTGGGCAGACCATGAAAATGGCCTGGCCTTGAACACATACCTGAATAATACTATTTAAAAATCATTCTATTAACAAAGGCACCATTAAGTGTTCAAACTGAACAATATTCTACCCAATAAAATTTAAGGATAAACTCGGGTGATTACCAAGCACTTATTGTAAGAGAACATGACAAACTGACTACAGTCCATTCTGAGCCAGTGGCTGTCAGCCCCGGGCCCACGCACCCACCCCAGCAAACACACGCCAGGCTCCACACACCCCACTTCACAGTGATGTGCAGGACGACAAAGCCCCTTCCAGGTCAGGTCCCCCCTTTCTCTCCCGGTTGAGAATCACTGCTTTAAATAATAAATCACTAGAGTTTGGGAGGAAAGTCTATTTTTGATTGATTAGAACTAACCTTGAACCAAAATAACTGATAAAAAAAATAAAACAAAAAGTTTATGATAAGGATCAATAAAAGTAAGTTCAAAATAGCTAGAGAGGCAAAGCGATCTACAGTACAAAGCATGAAACCAGCCTAACAATCTCACTGCCAAGTCTAAGACACTGCACTTGTAAGCCCGAGGTTCTCTGAACAGAAGCACATCCAAGTCAGGCTTTCCCAGCTCCTCACTGCTGTCCTGAACAGGCCTCTTCCAGACTGCCCCCTGAGCCCTCTCATCCGCCCACCTGCACGGCAGCACAATCTTCTACCGCGCCACACACAGGGGTCGCGCCCTCAAGAACGTGCCTTCTACATGCAAGTCCTCGTTTTTGTGTTTGGAGAACACAGTGATTTTAGACCTGGTACAGCCCAGCCAGTGTCACAGGACCCATGCTGTATTCAAATTATTTTACCCACCACATGAAGACAAAGAGCCAGGCCCAAAAGGCCACCAGCAAAGAATGAACAGGTGCCCGGGTGGTTAGAACATCCCCCGAACCACTCTCCATGTACCAGTTAATTCTGAAGGAATAAACCATGACTTTTACGATTGGTCTCGCATGTGTAAAGGCTCACAGTTCCAAGAGTTTAAGAGATTATGGCAAAAGGGAACATCTGCAGACCCTCCTATCAGGAGAGGATGCTGTTCTATGCAAGCTGCCCATTTACAGACTCTTGTTTGTTTAAATATGGACGCCCGGAGAAGCTTAGTGACGGGTGAGCTTTCGGGCCCCCTCTGCCCTGACTTACCTTACTGTGTGTGAAGGGGGGTGCCGTGTACAAGGTGGGGTGAATAAGAGGGCGTGGCAGGTGTGGGACGGCGTGCAAGGGCACGTGTCCGTGGATGTGCGGGTAAAGATGCAGAGCAGGGTGTGTGGGCTTCTCGGGGCTCAGGAACTGGTGGCCAGGAGGGAGGGCCCCCGCAGTCATGGCTGATGCCGTCAATCCAGACGCTTCTTGTTTACAAACGTGACATTCACAAGTGTTTGGAGCTGGTTCAGCCTAAAAGGAAAGGAAAAAAGTACTTAATAACTTAGTATTTAGTATTTAGGGAAAAAAGAATGGTATGGACTGAATTAGAGTCAGTCACACAGCAAATACAAAGACAGCAGGGCCCGTCCTGACACCCCAGGTTGAGCGGGCCCCTCCTTGCGAGGTAAACGAGGGCCCCCAGGAGTGGACTGAAGAGACCTGAAAAGAGAGGGGGTGCGCACCTCAGCCCCGCTGGGCATCGGCCGAGGCAGCAGCCACGCCTGCCTGCATCCGCGCCTGTCTGAGCAGGGGCAAGGGGACCGGCCAGATGGCAGAGTGGAGAGGGGGAGCTGGGACCAAGGACAACAAGACCACCGGTGCCACGCTCCGCTGGGCTCACACTGCTTAACGGATGGTTACATAGAGATTCTTCAAAATGCACCAGAGATGGGACTTCCGGCTAAGGTGGAATGAAGCAGTCGGTGACTCCTCTCCCTCAAAACAAGTGTAAAACTGAACACAACTGTCAAAGGCAATCGTTTTGAGGCTCTGGAAATCAACCAAAGGAAAAAAACAAATTGAGAAGCGTTTATTCATGCAAATCTGCTAGAACTTTAGGTAAGAACAGAAGGAGTCTAGCCTTCTGGCCTGGGGCTCTTCCTTTTCCCAACTCCCCACACCCCTTAAAAAACTAAACTCAAAAACACAATTAAAGAATCAATAACAGAATTAAAGGAGACACTAAAAATTTTGTTTGATACAAAAAAGGAAGTAAAGGAGGGACAGAGGAACAAAAAACATGGGACATACAGAAATAACCAGCAAAAAGGCAGATGTAAGTATCACCAATCATTACACTAAATGTAAATGAAGGATTCCAAACAACAGGCAGAGACTGATGGGCAGGATAACGATGTAAGACCCAACTAAAAGATGGGAAGGCAATTTTTAGATTCAAAGACAGAGAGAGGCTGAAATTAAAAGGGTGAAAAAACATACAACATGTGTTCAATAACCCTAAGACAGCTGGAGTGACTATGTTAGTGTTAGATAAAAGTCTTTAAGAAATATTAGAAAAGAAATACTTCATAATGACAAAAGGGCCACTAAATTAGGGAGACAATACATGGAGACACATTCAACAACACTGTCCCAAAATGTATGAATCAAAAACTGGCAGATTTGAAAGAGGAATAATCCAACAGTTATACTTGAAGACATCAATGTCTCCCTGAGTAATCTGTAGAACTAGACAGAAAAATCAGTAAGGATGTAGGGACTTGAATAATGCGGACAATCAGTGTGACCAAACTTTCACCTATAGGACACTCCGCCCAAGTAGGGCGGAACACAAATTATTTTCATTTTCAAGTGCACGTGGAACACAATCTAGGATAGACCATATATGTTAGGCCATAAAACAAGTCTTCAGATTTAGATTCAACAAGCTAGAAAAAGATAATAAACCCAACCCAAAGAACATAGAAAGAAATAATGGAGATCAGAAGAGTAATCAATGAAATAGAAAAGAGGAAAACAGAAAATTAACAAAACCAAAAACTGGTTATTTACAAAAATTTATAAGCCTACAACCAGACTGACTGAAGGGGTTAAAAAAAGTAAACAAAATTACCAAAATCAGGAATTAACATCACTACACTACAGACTCCACAGAATTAAAAGAGAATCTAATACAGCCTCATTCCATCAAACCAGACAACTTAGATGAGGAAGGTAAATTTCTAAAAAGATGAAGTATTAACTCAACCAACCCAAGAAGAAACAGAAAATCCAAATGGACCTGTAACGAGTCAGCGAAACTCACATGAGTTATTGCAAATTTTCCCACAAAAAAGACCAGGCCCTTGGAATTTCCCTGGTGGCCTCTGTCAGATATTTAAGAAATCTCAACCTCAAGACAAATTCCTTCAGAAAACACAAGCAGAACAAACACCTCCCAACTCATTCTATGAGGCCAGTATTTCCCTGATACTAGAGCCAGACGAAGACCCCGTAAGGACAGACTATAGACAAGTATCTTTTATCAACACAGATGCAAAAATCTTCACAAACCAATCAACCGACATTAAAAAAAGAAAAAGAAAAAAAAAAAAAAGGATTATATGCCATGACCAAGTGGGAGTTATCCTAGGAACACAAGGTTGGTTTAATACCAAAAAGGTCACTTGATGAGATATACTAGAGTAACAGAATAAGGACAAAAACCACAGGGAGTTCTCAACAGATGCAGAAAAGGGACCTGAAAACCCGAATTCATGATAAACCCTCAGGAATCTGGGCGCAGAACAGAATTCAGTCACTTGACAAGGACACACATGCAGCCCAGCCTAGCATCTGCTCACTGTCAGAGACTGAGTGCTTCCCCCAAGACTGGGAATAAGCAAAGATGTCTGCTCACACCACTTCTATTCAATACTGTGCCGAAGGTTCGAGCTAGCTCAGCAAGGCAGGAGTGAGAAACCAAAAGCGTCCAGGTAGGAAAGCAAGAAGGAGACTGTTTATTCACAGACAAAACGACCCTGCAAAATCTGAAGGAAGGGAACAAACACAAAACATCTCAACCCCTCAAAAGCAACAAGTTTATTAGCAAAGCTGGAGAATTTAAGATCAATTTATAAGAATCCACTGTATTTCTGTATATTACCAACAATCGATTGAAAATTGAAATTAGAAAATACCATTCACTACAGAATCAAAAAACACCTAATATTTAAGAATGAATTTAAGAACTATGCTCAAGAACCACAGACAAGAAGATCTTTAAAACTGCTGAAAGAAATTAAAGGTAATTTAAATAAATGGAAAGAAACAGCACAGACTGTTCCACAGGCTGACAGATTCAACTTTCTCAAGATTATATTTTCCCCAAATTGATCCTTATCATCCCACAAATAAAAGATTAGGCCCAGAGGATTTTGCTGGTGAATTCTACCAAATATTCAAGAATTCAGCACAATCTCTACCAAAACCCAAGCAGGCCTCTTTGTAGAAGGTAGTAAGTTAATCCTAAAACATACAAGGAAATGCAAAGGAACAGCCTAAAAATTCTGAAGATGGCCCACCCAGCTGGAGGGCAGATGCCACCTGATTTCCAAACTTATTATAAAGGAGCAGTCAAGTACAGTATGGGTTTATACTCTAAGGATATAGAGATCAAATGAACAGAATACTCAATGTAGATATTAACTCTTCCATTTATAGTCAATTACTTTTCAACCAATGACCAATGCAGTTCAACAGGGGAAAGGATGGTCTTTTCAACAAATGGTATTGGGACAACTGGATATCCAAACATGCAAAGAGATGAATTTGGACCCTAAGCTCAGATCATAAGCAAAACCAGCTCAAACGAATCACAGACCTAAGTAAAAGCTAAAATGATGTCTCTTCTAGAAGAAAACAGTTCTGCATTAAGCAAAAATTTCTTGGGTATGACATCAAAAGCATGATCCATAAAAGAAAAAACTGACAAACTGGAGTGCATCAAAGCTAAGAACTGCTGCTTTTCAAGTACCATAAAAAAAGAACAGACATGCCACAAGACCAAGAGAAAGTACTCGCAGATCACACAGTTGATACAGGGCTTGTGCCAGCACATACAGAACTCTCATGACTCCAGCACAAGGCAGAAAAGGAAACGATCGCAAGGAGCCCTCCAACAGACGACAGAACGCTCAGCTCTGCCCAGAAAAATGCAACCTGAAAGCCCACAGGGTTATCGTTTTTTACCTGCCAGACAGGCAAGAGTTCAGAACTACGGTGTCACTCTCTTCCAGGGGGTGGGGGAGGCCACCACGCGCTAGCCCAGTAAAGCCACTGCTGTGACCAATCCTAGGGGTGGAACTGCCCGTGTAGAAAATGTCAGATGTACACAGCTACTCACTGGAGCGTTTACGGTGGGAAAACAAAGGGAAGCAGGTGGACTAGAGAGAAAAACGAAATGGAACAATGTCCGTCCACAGACAGAGCACGGGGAGGCCAGCAGAGGGGCGTGAAGAAGCGCCTTGCAGGCAGCCGGCCGGGAGGCGCCGCCGGGTGAGGGGCAGAGCGGGCTGTGCTCCGGTGCAGGCCTCTTCAGAAGGAAGCGGAGGGATGCTGGCATTTGCACAAACACCGGAAGGACACACAGTGCATCACTAAGGCCAGTTTGGGTCTCCACTGGGACTGGGGTGGGAAGGTGCTGGGCCGGGAGACGAGGAAGGAGGTGGAGCCAGACCTCTCAATGGAGCACCTTCCAGCACCCTCGACTGGAGACTTCACTGCCTAGTAAAGTGCTGCAAATGGCCGTGACCTTCCTTTGTGTTTCCTTTCATTTGAAAACTGCTTGAGCATCTGTTATAAAACTGAGTCTCTAAGAAAAAATAATAGTCTGGTAAGGTACCCTCACCTCTGGTTAACAGAAAAACAAATCTCTACCAGGAAAAAAGCTCCCTTACAACACCAATGTTTTCTGAAGCTTTAACACTCCACAATTTTATTTTATTTAAAAGCCCTCCCCTTGCTTCTACAAAGACTCCCCAACACCTAAATCCCTGGAGCTACTCGGGGTGCGGCAAATCAAGACAACGCTGACTGCAGATTCAAGCAAGACACACAAGACTAACAGGAGGGTACGAGTCACACTGGTTTAGCTCCTAAGTGCACCTTGATCCTCTCCAGTCCTCATCTCCAGAAGTTACTTGAAATGACATAATTTTGAGTTCAGTAATGGTCATGTTTAGAGAAACCAGACACAGAGAAAGAGACCCTTGGCAAAACGGAGTTCAAAGAAATAAGACCATACCTGCTGGGCGGGGTAAGATGGGGGTGGACTGTCCACTTTACTTTCCTCTTTCCCGGGGTTCCCGTTTCCTGGGGCCGTGTCCTCCTTCGGGGCTCCTGGCGGCTCCCCACTGCTCTCGCCGGCCGCCTCTTCATCGTCAGCTTCTGAAGAGCTACTGCTGGTACTGCTTACCTGAGGGGACTTTAAAGACACCCTTTGTCATTCACACTTTTCAGAGCAGAAGGATACAGAAAACTGAAACCCCGGACCACCATTTTATGCCACTATCGCCACTGTGAAGAGGCCACGCCCGTACCTCCTCTTTCAGCGCCAGGTTTTCCCCGCCACCGTTCAATTCGCTGTGGATTCCATTCATGCTGGCCACCACCTCCGTGTCGTCATAGTTACTCAACGGATAGATGTCAGCAAACTTAGCGGACAACGGGGCGACATCTTCATCGTCACTACAACTGAGACAGCAGAGACAGTCCCTGTGAGGCCGCTCACCCGTGGGGACAGCTAGTGAACTCCCTCAGCTGACGCTGCTCTCAAAGGAGAATTACACAGAGAAGCACTCACGGTCTTAACACCTCTTATAACCTGAACACGAGTGAAAAATGCCCGCAAGATCACCACTTGTGCTGTTTGGAAGAATGGAAAAAGAAACTCCAAAAGTAGAAATATTAAGGAAATGACAAAATTTAATCAGATTAATTGATATTACACTTCCATTCAACTTGAAGTGCTTGATGTACAGCTGTTCTCTCTGCCATTTCTAAAAAGACACAATCTTTGATTAAAATGGAAGGGGTATGGAGAACAACCTTAGGTCTTCAGCGTTTTGGTAGCTACCACAATTTCAGCCACAGCCAGCTGAACAAAGCACTAAAGGCACTTAGGTGACAAAACACTAAAAGCTCAAAAGTCGGTCATGACCTTAACCAGGCACCAATTTTAGCAAAGCATGTAAGTGGTGGGCAAATGGAACTACACACCAACGGAAAGTAGAAAGACTGCCCTGCCATGGCCCAAGGAAGCCACGTACAATGTATGGATTTCTGGCACATGGGAAGAGCTGGCACAGATTCCTGGCTTAGTGCACACAGTTCAAAGCACAAACGGACGCCCCACGCTCTGCATAAACATGCCTCCAAGTCTGCCTGGAGCCTTGACAAATAATGGCCCCCTAGAAGGAGAATCTTAAGATTTGGAGCTCTTTTGGCTTTACGGAAGAGTGTCCCGAATCTCCAAACTCAGGTGTCTTCTCCGTTTCTAGGAAAACAAGTCTACATGCTACGAAGCATGTAGGAAGCAGGAGGGCGCTCGCCAGGCCAGGGCTGCTTGGGCCTCCTGGGGTGTCACCATCACCATGATTCAGAGGAGGAAACCGAGGTGCAGGAAGGATGTAACTAGGCCACGTGCTTGATGTGAAGGCAGGCCTCAACATCCCAGAGCCCACAAGATCCACGGCCCAGCGCCCACGACTGCCTAACTCTACTTAACCAAGTCGGCACCGAGAAAGAGAGAACGCAGACCAGAGGCCGCCCGGGAGGTCCTCAGGTCACGGCAGTTCATACTCAGAAAACACAGACCGCGAGGTGCCAAGGCCCAGCGTAAGCTTCCATTTGACTACATCTGCTCAGTGTTAATACACTCCTGTGAAAAGCACTAGTGGCAGCTGTGAAGCTCTCAACACCCCTGCACAGGCTCCAGAGAGCCCTGAGAGCAGTCTGAGCTCAATGCAAAGAGCTGTGGGGTCAGACTAACCCCTGGAACTACTCTGAGTGTGAGACCAAATCGACACTGAGAACTGAAAGACTCGAAAGGAAAGCGTCAGAGTTACCACGCAAAACGGATGGAAGCGGCCGGCACCTGAGAACCGTGGAGCAGCCCAAGGTCGGGGAACAGCAGGTGGGCCAGTCGCATCCACAGGGCCCTACGACGTGCAGGCTGAAAACCCAGGTTTCCCTACACAAGACATTCCTCGGCGTGCGGCCACCCAGAAGGCAGGGCTGAGACCCTCAACAAACCACAGGGTCACAAAGACACGGACATGCCACACAGCATGAACGTGTGGCAGCTGCATGGCCACCTCGCACACACGGTGTCCTGCTGGGGATGCAGGACGTGGAAAACAGGACCTGTCCATCGCTTGCTACAGTGACCACCTGAGGGCTTAGCAAGACGCGGAACGGGTGTGGATGTGGGAGGGACGATGAAGTGGGATGAGCTCGGGCTGACCGCCTGCAGCTACGAGGACGAGGGAGACGGGACGAGGAGACACTGCTCTGAACACCACTTTCCTGGCTGGCATTTGTTAATTCACCTTCTTTTTGGCAGGTAATGAAACAGCATCAAGTTTGGGTTTACTGACTTCATGTTTTAAAAGTTGCTTAAAAAAACAAGGGTCCTTTCTCTTGAGAAGCACTACAGTGGTACACGCATGTCCACAGACACCCCCGTCGAGGTGTCTCATCAGTGGGTTCCGTGAATTTCTGAAACCTGGGCACAAAGTCGGGACTTACAAAGTCGGTGCCGAGCCGTTGTCTGTGAGGATGAGTCTGGGGTGCTGCTGGGCTGCAAGGGGAGAGCTGGAGCCTGACCCTGAGCTTGCCGACGACGCGCTCGGTGGGCGCATCTCAGAGAGACGGTCGGGGGCAGAGTCCACCTGGAGTGGCAGCTGGTGAATGTGGATGTCGCCAGGGACGGGGGGATCCACGATGCCACAAGTGAGGATGTGTGACAGGCTGCAGTCATCACAAGCACACCTGATCAGGAATTGAGGACAGTTACCGAGACAGCCAACAGGGAGGGTCCGCGCCGGGCCTCCGCTGGCCAGGAAGGCCCTGCAGGCCCGCTGCGCACACACCCAGGCTCACCTCCTCCTGTAGCTGCAGTTGGGGCAGTCGGGCATGCTCAGCCGCGACGACAGCACGTGCCTCACAGTGTCCGTGAAGCTGTTCTCACCAGGGGCGGCTTTTTTGTTCGCTAACTGGAGGAGATCGGGAAACAACAGGTTAACTTTGCGGGACCCATCCTCCATGACGAGGTTCTTAGATCTCGGCAGCTGTGGCAGCGTGTTGGGCTCACTAGCTTCCTGAAGTGGGACAGGGCCAGGACAAGAGGGCAGCAGCCGTGGGGCTGAGAAGGGTCCTGACACAGGCCAGGGACCGGTGACCCCTAACAGATTCCTCACCAGCTAACGCACTGACACCCCCCGCAGCAGACGCCCAGCCTTCACCCTGAAACTGCTGCACACCTGGTACTCGCTAGGTCCCAGGAGCGCACAGGCAATCACTGCCCTTGAGGACATGAGATTCTGGAAGAGGAGGCAGGTAGAAAACCAAGGTTTTTGGGGAAACAAGGCATGGGCGGCACCCTGGCAGAGATCAGCTCTGGGTGCTGGAGAGGCAAGAAAGCAGCTCGGCGTGCCAGGCCTCAGCAAGGCCCAGGGGGCTGGTACTCTGTCAGAGGCAAGGAGCACGTCCAGGCCAGCGAACAGCATGGGCTTGGCATCCCCTTTAAAAGACCCTCGGTGGTCTATCCACCCGGGACTAAGCAGGAGTGGGTCTGGGGAAGGAGCAGCCTGGGCACACAGAGCCACAGCGTCCAGCACCCACCAGGCCAATGGTGTGGACAGGGCACACGGAAGTCTGGACAATCAGCACACGACGCAGCACAGGTGGAAAGGAATGCGGTGCAAGGGAGGCGAGTGGAGGGGATGGAGGGCTGGGAACGGGAGCCCCAAGGAAGCGGCACCTCAACTTCCAGTGGAGCAGGCGAGCCTCTGGACCAGCTCTGGCAGTGGGTCGGTGCTGGCTGGGAGAGCCATGTCTCAGGACAGAGGCACTGACATCTTGGGAAGGCCGAGGGAGCGGAGCCGGCAAGGGGACCAATCAGGAGAGAAGCCGGCACATGCCCAGGAATCCAGGGAAGCGAGTTCCCCAGGGAGGTCAGGTGCCCGGAGGCCAGCACACAAGGCAGAGGGGAACAGGGCTGCTGGAGGAAGGGCGAGCAGGGCCCCCAGCACAGAGGGGCGGGCCCAGTCCAGCCCTGTGACTTCACTGCGTGTCACCCCACGAGGGTGACCTGCAGACGACACCACCCGCCTGGAAGGAGACCGTGGGGACTTGGGGGTGGCTGTGGGCCGAGTGGGTCACTCCATAAACAGGGGTGTGCCTTAAGGAATACAGAAGACAAGGAAGGCGACAGGAGACACGTTTAGAAACAGTCTTACAGGCAGAAGTGCGATGCGGTGTTGAAATGCTGGTCTCTAATCTAGAGCCACTCACTCCTCTGTGACCTGCCTCCACCCCTCCGAACGGCCCCCAGCCTTACCTGATCTTCCACGAATCGCCTCTGTTTAAAAAGCTCCCAGTCTTCCGTTAGCACGCGCTGTTTGGTTTTCAGTGTCATCTAATTAACAGGGGACGTAAAAAACAAAAACCCTTAGTACCAGCAAGAGCCACCCGGGACATTTTCAAGACGTTTAAAAATGACACACAAGCAGCATCTGCAGACAGGAGAAGCTGCGGCGCCGGGCACGCTCACCACGGCCGTCTTGGCAGGCGTGCCTGCCTCGCTCAGAGCCATCGCAGACACGTGTCTTCCTCAGGTGAGAGCCCCGAGACCGGCTCACGCTGAACAGACAAACTGAGGTGTCAGAGAGGGGCCTGTCACCGCGGCGAGTGGAGCGGATGGGCCTGCACGACAAGGGCTCGGGCAGGAGGAAGACCGGTTCGCCCTTCACAGAAGGCCCCGAGAGGAGGCAACCCCAGAGACAGGGCGCAAGAAGCTCCAGAGCTCAACGGTGTGACAACAACGTGAGCAGACTCAGCACAGCTGAGCTGCAGGCTTAGAGACGGTTAGGACAGCCAACACTGAGCGGTGCAGATTTGACAAAAGGTTTTAAGAACTGAAGGGAATAGGGAATTAAAAATGGGTTCAAGGGACTGCCTTACTTGAGGGGGATGTCTAAGAAATGAGTCATCTTGCTGTTTGTGTAAATGCATTCTCTTTTTGGTATACGTCCATTGTACTGAAGTACAGTCACTTTACAACGCGGTGTCAGTCTCTGGTGCACAGTGCAGTGCTTCAGTCACACGTGAACATACATACATTCGTTTTCATTCTTTTTCACTGTAACTTATTGAGTATAGTTCCCTGTGCTACACAGTATAAACCTGTTTATCTATTTTATATATATTAGCATCTGCAAATCTCCAACTCCCAATTTATCCCTTCCCGCCCTCTTCCCCTCCTGGTAACCATGAGTTTTTTTCTATGTCTGTGAGTCTGTTTCTGTTTTTGCAAATGAGTTCATTTGTCTTTGAGATTCCACACATAAGTGATATCATATGGTATTTTTCTTTCTGTTTCTGGCTTACTTCACTTAGAATGACAGTCTCTAGGTCCACCCATGTGGCTGCAAATGGAGTGATTTTATCCTTTTTTATGGTGGAGTAGTGTTCCATTGTGTGTATATACACACCACAGCTTCTCTATCCAGTCGTCTCTCAGTGGACGTTTAGGTTGCTTCCATGTACACAGTGCTGCTGTGAACACTGGGGTGCATGTATCTTTCTGAAAAATGTATTCTTATAATTATTAAAAACCTAAGAGTAACCACTAAAAGGATAAAAATAGGATATATATCTTCCAAATTATCAGAAGGAAAAAAAGGGAGGGGGCATACATCCAGCCCTACAGGCGGGAAATACTACCAAAAGGGGGCCGCCTTCCGGCCCCGGAGGGGACGCTGCCTGCTTCCTGCATCACCTGACGAAGTCAACTAGATCTTCAAATTTTAACATTACCAATAAACCCTCTGAAATAAAACAAGAGTAATTTAACAAAATGAAATTCATGCACTTAATTTTTTTAATAGTTCAAAGTATTAGAGACAAAATCTAAGTTGAAATTACAGTCCGTTTAAAAAATCGAATTTTGGATGTGTCCAAGATAGAAAAGAAAATGTATACTTTAGAGGTGTTTATGAGAGAACAAAACAGAACAAAAAAAGACTGAAAAGTATATGTTCAATGTAAGAAGCCCAAACGAAACAAGAAATCAACTAATAAGAAATTAAGGGCAAAGACTGAAATTATTGGGGAAACAAAGAAGTAAATGTCAATAAATCTGGAAGTTGATTCTCTGAACTTCTTCCTTCCCGGGCCGAACCACAAAAAGAGCAGGAATGAGAAAGGACACGAACACACACGAAAGAGATTTTTTTAAACCACAAGGAATACATGTGTGCAGCTTATGCTTTTCACGTCTGAAGAAGGGCTGCCAACAAGCGGCTCACAGAGACTCTGCTGCCTGCACAATGTGCTCCAGGAGCTGGGCCGACAGCAGAAGGCTCCTGACGTCACGCCTAACAATCCAGACTTGGGCTCCTCTGGACAAGTCAGCACTGAGACCAGGGCGCACTGCCAGCCTCCTTCTGGGAGACAGTTCGCTCTCTAAGTGTGAAGTCAGATGCGGGGCTTCTCCCGCAGCCATCACTTTGCCCATTTTCATCAGCTCCCCTGTAAGCACAAGCTTGTACCCGCCTTTATCTAAATGATGTGGATCATTTCCCAGGCAAATGTCAATTTGAAAAACTCACTCAATAGTAGAAAACCCGAAACAGGCTAATAAATGCAATGCAAGCTGAAAAGGCAGTCAAAGACACACAGTCCTTGCCCCTCCTCCTCCACTCAAATGTGCATCAGGCCCAAAAGTCCGACAGTGCGTTCTGTCAGGGCCTTCACAGAACAGGAGATGCGAGCTACTCCTGAAAGCTGAAAAACATGGAAAGCTTCTCAATTCATTCTATGAGACTAGGATAACCTTTATACAAAACAGACAATACCTTAGAGGTGAAAACTCACTATACCTCAGAATACAGATATAAAAATCCTAAGTAAAATACCAGCTGACTGAATCCAACAACGGCTTGAAGGATAATGCATCACAATCTAGTAGGGTTTAATTCCAGGGAACGCAAGGGTGTCTCAAAATTAGGAAGCCTAATCTAATTCACGAAGAAATACAGGAGGAAGAAACCATACAAATTCAATGTCTAATCCTGGTTTTTTTTAAAAAAAACAAAAACAATAACCTTTTAATAAGCTATTAAAAAGGGGGAAATTTATTTAATTTGCTAAAAAGTATCAAAAATTTGTCTGGTAAGCATCAGACTTGATGTGAAACGTCCGAAGCACCCCAGAGCAGCCAGGAGCTGAACAAGGGTGCTGCCAGCAACACCCTTGACGGAGCTTTGAGGACTCTAGCTAACGCAAAAACCCCAGACAGACAGACGACACAAAGGTCAAGTGCTGGAGAGGATAAAGCAAAACTACTATTATTCGTAGAAGATTATCATAGCAATCAATTCCAAAACTGTTAAGAGTTAATAAGGGAGTTTGGTGAGACGACTGGACACGAAGTAAAACTCAGCCTCCCTACATACACCAGCAATAGCTCTTTAGAAGATTTATTCTGTTGGGGGGAGGGTATAGCTCAATGGTAGAGCACATGCTTAGCTTGCACACAGTCCTGGGTTCAGTCCCCAGTGCCTCCCCTCAAAATAAATAAATAAATCGAATTACCTCTCCCCCCTCAAAAAAAGAAACTTCATTCTGTCATTTAAGAGGCCACTCGTAACAGCCCATAAAACTATAAAACACCTCCGTATAAGCTCAGTAAGAAATGTACAAACCATAAAACCATAATCTAGGATAAAGGGACAACCTCAAACAGAGACATATGCCACAGGTTTGTATGGGAAGATTCAATATGGGTGCTAATTCTCTCTTTACATATGTCTGCAGTTTTTCTAAAAAAAAAATGCTTTCTTTTACAAGTAGCTATTAATACTGCAAATTTTAAAAATGATTTAAAATAAGCTAAATAGAAGGGTAGTCATTTCTTCATCTCACTCCAGAGCTCAGTGCAGAGCTGTCTGACAAATAACGCCAACAGAAACATCCTCCTGACCCTCTCTGCGCGCCCTCCGGGACAGATTTTGTGGAGCAGGTGTTCACCTGCAGGCTGTGTATGCATCAAACAGTGCACAAAGGATAGATTTTACAAGCAAGTAGAAACAACTGATTTCAAGGCCACCGCCTGTCTCCCTGTGCCCACACCTACTTGTGAATGCTGGTTATTCTGTAGGCGTTCAACATTTTGAAATCTTGAATTATTATATGATTTCTAAAATGCCACTTGATTAAAGGGACTGATACCCACTCCAAGGATTCTAGAATGACTGGTACTAAAATTGCTCCATTTCCCTAACCTGTGTTAATGGCACTGTGATTTCTCGAAAGGTGGATCAAAGTACGAATGTTAGCTTTTGGTTGCTTTAGTGAAGAGGATCATTTTCCATGGCGAAAAGAAAGACAGAAAATGCCCTTTTATTTTCTTGTTGTGGTAAAATATACGTAAGACAAGATATACCACCTTAGCCACCTCAGTGGCGTTAAACACATTCCCACTGTTGTGCAGCCGTCGCCACCATCCCCCCCGTAACTCTTCATCTTGTGAAAATGACACTGTCCCCACTGAACAGCAACCCCATTCCCCCTCCCCCAGCCCCGGCACCACCACCATGCTCTCTGTCTCTGGCTCTGCCTACTCTCAGTGCCTTGTGTGAGCGGAGTCCTAACAGTATTTGTCCTTCTTTGTCTGCCTTATTTCACTTAATGTCTTCAAGGGTCTTCCATGTTTTTAGGTCTTCAATCCATTCTGAGTAAATTTCTGCATGTGATATTAGGTAAGGGTCCAGCTTCACTCTTTCACATGTGGATGTCCAGTTTTCCCAGCACCACTTGCGGAAAAGACCGCCCTTTCCCCATTGAAGGATCTTGGCATCCTTGTCGAAACTCATCTGACCTACATGTGAGGGTTTATTTCTGGGCTCTGTGTTCTATTCCACTGGTCTGGATGTCTGTCTGTATGCCAGCACCACACTGTTTTGATTACGGCGGCTTTGCCGTAAGTTTTGAAAGCAGGAAGTGTGAGTCCTCCAGTTTTGTTCTTTTTTTTCAGCATTTTTCTGGCTATTCTGGGTCAGAGATTCCATACAAATTTTGGAGTGTATTTATCTACTCCTGCAAAAAACACCATTGGGATTTTGATCAAGACTGCACTGAATCTATACTACCACCTTGGGTAATGGTAACATTTTAATAATATTAAGCTGTCCAATCCAGGAACACAGGATGTGTTTCCATTTATTTATGTCCTCTTTACTTCCTTTCAGCAATGTTCTACAGTTCTCACTGAACTGAATGTTCTGCAGTCTTCTACCTCCTTGAGTAAATTAATCCCTAAGTTATTTTACTCTTTTCAATGCCATTGTAAATAAAACTGTTTTCATAATTTCCTTTTCAGACTGTTCATTGCTTGTATGTACACATGCAATTAATTTTTGTGTGTGGACTCTGTATCCTGCTACTTTGCTGAATTCACTTATTAATTCTAACAGCTTTTTGGCAGAATGTTTACAATTTTCCACATATAAGATCACATCATCTGCAAACGGAGATAATTGTACTCTTCTTCTCCCATTTGAACGCCTTTTATTTCTTTTTCTTGCCTAAGTGCTCTGGCTAGAGTTCCCAGCACTGTGCTGAACAGAAGCGGTGGAAGCGGGCATCCCTGCCCGTCCCTAGTCTTGGACGGCTGAGGATGGCGTCTCCTGCGGGTTCCTGTATCTGTGGCTTTTACTATGTGGAGGTAGTTTCCTACTACTCCCATCTGTTGAGTGTTTTTAGTCATGAAAGGTGTTGAATTTTGTCAAACACTTTTTCTGCGTAAACTGGGGTGATCGTGTGGTTTTCCCTTTTTGTTGATGTGGCATACTACAGTGATTTTCGTATGTTGAACCATCTTTGCATTCCTGGAATACTCCTAATTGGCCATAGTGTAACATCCTTTAAATATGCTGAATTTCTGCTCGCTGCTATTTTGTTAAGGATTCTTGCATCGATATTCACAAAGGACATTGGTCTGTAGTCTTCTTGTAGTGTCTTGGTCTGGCTTTGGTATCCAGGGCCTCAAAGAACGAGTTAGGACGTGTCCTCCTCTTCAATTTCCTAGAAAAGTTTGAGAAGGATGGGTACTAAGTCTTCTTTAAATGTTTGTTAGAATTCACCTCTGAACCACTGGGTCCCGAACTCTCATTTGCTGGGAGATTTTTGAACACTGGCTTAGTCTCCTTTCTAGTTATGGGTCTATTCGGAATCTGTTTCTTCATGATTTAGTCTTACTAGGTTGTATGTTTCTAGGAATTTGTCCACTTCATCTAGGTTATCCAATCTGTTGGTGTGCAATTGTTCACAGTACTCTCTTGTAGTCCTTTTTATTTCTGTAGAACTGGTAATAATGTCGTTACTTCATTTTGATTTTAGTAATTTCAGTCTTTTTTTTTCTTACTTTATTCATAAGCTGTTATTCTGTTGATCACATTCATTCTGCTAATCTTCTCAAAGAGCCAATTTCTGGTTTCACTGATTATCCTGTTTTCTGTTCTCTATTTTTGTTTCTCTCTGCTCTGACCTTTATTATTTCCTTCCTTCTGCTAGCTTTGGATTTAGTTTATCTCCCCCACTCCCTAGTTCTATAAGTTGCAAATTAGGTTTTTGGTTTGACATCTTTCTTATTTTTAATGTAAACACTTATAAGTATAAGGACATGTAATTTTAAAGAAATTCAATTTCAGCTTTACTTTTTAAGTAAGGACTGTATTTTCTTCTTGGGGAAAACACATATGTTGTTATTTTTACATACACCCCATTTTTATCAACTAGCAGTGATAATACTGTGTATTATATTCCTAAATAAATGTGTGACTTCAGGCAACAGATAAAACAAGAAGTTACTGTTCCCAAAGGATTTCTTTTTTGTTTGTCTGGGCTTTTTGGGGGGTGGCTGGGAGGGGGCTAATTCGGTTTATTAATTAGCTAATTAAACAGACGTACTGGGGGTTGAACCCAAGACTCCGTGCCTGCTAAGTGCGCACCCTACCCGAGCCCCACCTGCCCCCACACAGGAGGTCCTGGTCTGAGCTAAGTCTCAGTCTCACCCTCTGCTGAGGACTTGTCCTGACGCCTTTACATCTTTAGTCATAGTTCAGTCAGAGAAATGAAGGAGGAATTTCTGAACCTAGCATTGCATTCACATCTATCATGCCTATGATGTAAAGTAAGAAAGACCACACAGGGTCCCCAGGAGGGCAGGACATGGACACCCCCGGTACAAATCCTGGCCAGCCTCCCTGACTGAGGGGCCTGGGGGCAGCCAATACACGCTCCAGTGTCTCTTCTCATCTGTAAACGCAGGTAACACCATTATTTCTTAGAGAGACTGTGAGCAGCAACGAGGTTATAGGCTCTACATTTCTCAGCGCAGCGCTCAGCACAGCGTTCAGGGCATGATCGTTTACCTCCTCTTCTCCTCACCCGAATTAACATTTTAGTTACAACACTCTTCTGAAATCACCCGAAGAGGATCACACATCATTCACACTACCAGAAGCTTGCACTGACAAAACACGACGGGAAGTCAGGGATAAGCCAGAGTCCTTCCTAGCTGGCGCACCCAGCCCTGCAGGAGGAATCGCCAGATGCAGGGAGAGAGGGAGGCTGCCTTTGCATAAGCCTCCAGGCTGCACAAAGGTTCCCACAAAGCAGCCTCAGACCCCCTGCCCTCCGCAACGGCCCTGCCCTGGACTCAGGAGCAGCAGCGCTCCTGCGTCTCTCCCAGCCTCGTGGCCAGGCCAGCGCAGGCTCTCACGCCTCTCTCCCCGAGAAGGCATCGCACATCCCTTGTCCTTTTGAAGCAAGAATGCCTCATCGAGTTTCTTCTACCATCAGCTTGGGCCCCAGTGACAAGAGTTAGCCAGGGAGAGAGGCTGGTGTCTAGTCTTCAACTTTTTTCTGAGGGTCCCTCCTTCACAGAGAACTGATGACCTGACATCCCAGGCAATCAGAGCTCTCCACCTCTCCCTTTACCTCTGTATCCTCAATAAACCACACTACACTGCCAAGGGATTGTCTCTATAGGGGACCCATTAACTAGCTCAGTACAGCCCAATTCACAACACAAGGAGTATTTACTGTAGTTCTTCTGCTTTTTAGTAACAACACATGAAAAAACTGTATTAGAATTATAAAATACAAAAGGCTCAAATAAAAGTAAAACATCATCTAATCTGATTCTGTCATTTCATAAGTGGCGGACTAAGGTCCAGGACAGGGGGAAAGGCTTGGCTGAGGTTCACAATGAATCTGGGGCAGAGCCCAGGGTCAAACGCCATTCAGGGTCCTCCACGGGACCTGAGCAGCACACCCCAAGGGCGTTTTACACACTGGTGACACGGTTTGGCTTCGAGATCTCATACCCAGTACCGGAAAAGGCGCTGCAACTGGTCCCTGTGCACCACTCTCCCCTCCTGGCTCCTATTTCCTCTCCCACCTGAACAGCAAGCTGCTAAAAATGGGCTGTCATGTGTGCAGGTAGCAGAGGGGAGGGTGGCGTTCTGCTCCTTTGCTTCTGAGCGGCTCTGCTGCTGGCTGCCCGGATGCACAAGGCCTCATGCGGTCAAGCGGCTGCAGGTCCACGTGGAGGCTGCACAAGCAACCTGGCCCCACTCCAGCGTTTGCTACGCTGCCACCAGTGGAGAACGTGGAGCAGCGCTGCTCCCACAGAGGCCTAAGCTGAGGCGTTAGTGACAAGCCACAGCTGGGGAACAGGCCTCTGGTTGTGAAACAGACAGACACACGGATGGACACACTACACACTCACCCCTAAGGAAGCAGAACAGCCAGTGCTCTCCACGCCTCCCCCTCCTCAGGCCGCAGGATAGAGGGGAGCACGTCACAGGAACAGGGTGGCCACACGGGGCCCACGTACGGACCGTGGGGGAGGCCGAGCGCACGGCGCAAGCAGACCTGTGAGTCCGGGGACCACGTGCCTGGGACGAGCCCAGTAGTGCTGAACTCCGTACCATTACCAAGCTGGAATCTGGCCCCCTGCCCGACAGAGAGGTTAAAGCCGGTATCATGCCGAGACTATGGTAAGAAAAATTCTCCCAAGTTAACAGACCACCTATAGTTCTGGTCCCTGGAGCTGCAGAGAGAGGACTGCTGTAGCCACTTGGAATGAGACAGGGTCCCGGGAAGCACCGAGAACACACCTGAACCTTCCTACTGCCCAGCCTCACCCCATACCTGGATGGTGACGGTGAGACAGAGGGGCCGCAGCCTGCTGTCAAGTGGCACCACTGACCCCAGTGGACCAGCACACATCGTAAGCCAGAACCAGGGTTCTGCTTGCCTGTAGTCTCAAAAGCATAATACGGAGCTCGGTCACCATTTCCTTATTATTCCTCATACCCTGTACCTTAAAAAAGGCCCACTCTGAATGTCTCCCCTGCCCGACCCTCCCAGTGGTTTCAGAAAGATGGGCAGGCCAGGGCAGGCAGTGGGGTGCCATCTGGAAGCCCTGTTCTGTGCCCCCCGAAGTTCTGGCTGCCCAGCTACACTGCCCTCAGGCCCTGTCTCCAACAGGGGCGCCTGCCTTCTCCACTCTCTCCATCCCTGGAAACAGCCAGCAGACACAGCCATCTGTGCGTGTCTGAGATGTTGGGACAGATGGAGAATGGGCTCTGAAGGCCACACGTGCCGTGTGTCCCAGGCTCTGAGTGGCAGAGTGTTCAGTAAATGATTCCTGAAATGCCAAGGTGCAGCAGCTCCCCAAGGCCCCAGAAGCCCCTGCAGGCAGCACTGAGCCTGGAAGCAGCCTGTACAAGGGACAGCGGCTGTGCCCGGGGCAGCATGGAATGAGAGCAGCAGTGGGGAGACCCCACGCACACCCCCAGCCCCTGGCACGCACCCACCTGCTCGTCCACATAGGCGTCGATCCTCTTCTGGCACTCCAGCCACTCCTCGGCCACGCCGCGCAGCTCCTCCTCAGAGTGCTGGTAGCGCTGCAGCAAGGTGCTGTACGCGTCCTCGCTGCAGGTGTCGTGGGTCGTGGTTCCCAGCCTGGGGAGAGAGGCCGGTCAACACAGGGAGGGGCCTGAGGCTCTGGGCCAGAGACCAGAGGTGTGCTTCCGTCTGCCACCTCCCCTCCCACAGTGACGGGCTGCTGGGAGGGAGGAGGGGTACACACGTTAGGCACCGGGACAGGGTCTGGCCTGAAGAAGAAGCCCAAACAAGTGACAGCTCCTCAGAAACATAGTGAGGGGTGCACAACACTGTCCTCAAAAGACTAGGGTCTGGAGATTCAGCCACTCCCTGTGGGGCTGTGACCTGCTTCCTTTCCTGAGGTACACTGATCCAGAGAAAGCGTTTAATGAGAAACATGAAATTTGGACCTGGTCTTCAAATTAAGTAAAACAGGAAATTCAATTCAATAAAAAAAATACAGTTTTACTTATGCTATACTATTTATCTTAAGAAAGATGGAAAGATGCCAAATGAAAACACAAACAGAAAACAAAAGACGCACATACAGGGGAACACCCCGGGTTCTGGAGAAGAGGGAGGCGTGTGAGAGGAAGCGGAGAGCAGGGGAGGGCGGGCTCACAGGCAGCTTATCTTCAGAAAGCATTCAGTTTCCCAGGATTTAACCAGTTTCCCAATATATGTCAACATGTGAACCAAAATAATGACAGTGAAGACCTCATAACATCCTTACCACACGTATCGTCACTCAAGAGCACAGAGACGTGCAGGGTTAATAACCAGCGCTGTTTACGCAGAACTGGAAGCCACGCCCCAGGAACCGGGGACGCCCCAGGCCGGACAGACTTTAAATCACACCCACTCATTCACACCTGGACACACGCGTGCACTTACACACACTCTGAAGTGGAAACGCACCGTGGGAAGTTGTTAAGATGAGACTGCGTCACCAAGTTTAAAAACGTGTGTGTCGGGGCAGGCAGGGATGCGTGGACAATGGAAAAAATCTAAAAGTAGCACCAAACTGTTCATAGTACCTACCTCTTTTCATGATTTCTTTTGTTTTCAGAATTTTATTGCAATAACAATCTAATAACTTGATAATAAAGATAAACAACTCAGTGATTTTAAAACAAGGACCTCCCAGTGGGTGTAGACAGCTCCCCCTCCACCCGTGACCACCGCGTAAAGACGCACATCACGCAGCAGAGTTGTGCCTGCTGAAGCTGTCTACACCGCGTCCACCTGTGAGATTCCCTTCAAAAAGGGGCCCGCAGATGTCAGTGTCACTGAGAAGGTGTGCAGGGAAGCCCAGAACCAGGAAAGGGACTGACAGCGACCCACAGGGTGAGGGGGGCTCGTTCAAACACCAAGATGGCTCTCCTAAGGCTGTTTCGGCCCCCAGGAAACAAAACTCTTCAAGACAGAGAATCCAGGGCCTCTGGGAGGCTCCTCCGGGCTCCACACAGCAGGGGGCACCCCAGGTCCGAGCGCGTGGTCCTGTGTCTCGCTGCACAGGAGCCCCCGTGGCAGTGGCTTTCTCCCCATGCCTTGCTTCTGCAACCCTGGCTCATCGCAGACTGATTTCCACTCTTCATGCAAAACCACCTTCCACATGACGCCACCATGCCTCCTGGACCCCCTGTAAAACGGGTGCTAAGGGGCGCCGGCGTCAGCCTGGCCCCTCCCCACACCACGCTGCAGAGCCTATTCAGAGCCCAAGGACAGCAAGCCGTCGGGGGCCTGGGGCTTCTCTGCTGGGGGATTCAGAGCACAACCCGCAGGAACAGGGCTCACGTGCAAGTGAAGCTGGTGGAATCCAGAGGGGAAGCAGGGAGCTACCAGAAAATGTCCTCAGGGTCAAATGACATCAGTGGGCCAGCAAACAAGTTTCTATCTCAACACTCACTCTGCAAACAGCAGCACATAATGGGGAGCAGCATCTATTATAAATAGCGTGCACGTGACAAGGAAAGTGAAATAAAGTCAGTCTGCATTGTGTAAATTTATTCACAAGCCCAATTAAGATTCCCTTAGCAATGAACATATATTTAAAATACAGACCAAACTGCACAGCAACTACTAAAGCCACCACAATGAATAAGGAGACAAATGGGCTCCTGGTCTAGCCACAGGGACAGGAGCAGAGTCCAGAGGGGCTTCTGGGTCCACCACTAACTCTCAGGCAGCACAGACTGCAGCCCGCGCAGCGCTGCGAGGGTGTCGCTGCAGGACCACACCTGGCATCACTGCAGGATGGCCGGTGCAGGCGCCCTCACAGGTAAATTGTAAGGGAAAGGGGTGGGGCTGAGGGAGCTGCAGATGAAAGAATCTAGAAAGACATGGGGGGGGTGGGGAGTGGAGGTCAATGCTTAACGGTGACAGAGTCTCTGTCTGGGGGTGACAAATAAGTTTTGAAAATAGATGCTGGCAGTGGTTGCTCAACACTCTGACCGTAATTAATGCTATTGAATTTGTACACTTAAAATGATTAAATTGGCAATTTTTATGTTATATATACTTTACCACAACTTAAAAAAAATAATAATATACCAACAGCCGCTGAATCATACACTTTAAATTAGTGATTGTACGGCATGTGAGCTGTCTCTCAATAAAGCTGTTAAAAAACAGAAAGAGAAATAACTTTCCTAAATTAAATCCATTATTTTAAATGAGGTCAACCTTTGGGTATATCATTCATATTAAAAATTTTTTTTAAGATACATCAAATAAAAAATCCAGGCAAGACTTTGGAAATGCACACGACCACTCAGAGAGTAAAGCCAGGGAAGGGCAGCGCTGCCGCGCCGGCCACCTGTGGGCCGGCTCTGGGCGAGGCGGGGCGCAGATGGACTTGCCTCCCAGAGGCAGCTAGGAAATGCCATCTACTACCAGTTCATTAATCCACTGATCCATTATACATTTATTTGGTGTAGTTCTCTGTATCTGTATTTGAGTTTGTAAGAAACAAGATACAGGTGCAGAGACAAAGGGTCAGCACTGAAACACTCACCACTACGGATCCTGCGCACTACGGGCGCAGTCATTGCTGTCGGGCGTGGCGTTTGTGTTTGCCTTGTCACTTTTTAGGAGTTGTTAAGTGGGTATTTGTAAACTGAGCAGCTCAAATCTGAATTCTTCTCGGGTCCAACAAGGGCGTCTCGCGGGGAACTTGGAGGGCCACGTCCTTCTGGTGCCCCGGCCTCCTGGGGACGCTCTGCCTGCCTTCACCCGGGCTTCTGCCTGCCCCCGCCGACCCTCCTGAGAGCGGTACTGCAGCCTGAGCACAGGATTGACACGGAGACTCCAGAACACTGCTCACGTCTGGACACTGACCATTAGCAACGAGCGAATGAGAAATCCAGACCCAGAGCAGAGAAACATGGAGTCTCATACTGCAGTGCAGGTTTCTGCCACCCACCCACCCAGTCTGACGAGCAGCCCGTCAAACCCACTGGCTCATCAGAAAAAGAACAGGCTGTACACCCTGGATCTTGCTGTAAGGACCCCCCCACAAGATGCATGTCTTTTTGTAAAAAGTGCTTCTGGTGGATTTGAACTTCGTAACTGGGGACAAAACAGTGCTCTGTGTTCCAATATCAAGACTGAATACTCTCCTGACTCCTTCTTCTCTGAGGGTCACGGTTGGAACACTCAGGTCTTTGTGCACCTACCGTGGACTGTGACAGACGCCTGGAAGTGGACGCAGAAGGGAAGAGGGCGTGAAGCACCAGCCCTGCAATGCAGGGGATGAGGGAAGGGTCAGGAGCCATGCAGAGTGCAGGCCACGCCGCACAGCGCTGTGTTCTGACCTCTCTACCCCCATCCTCCTTCCCTTATTCTTTCTCCAGAGGTGAGGCTGGGAAGTGGGGCGGGTTAGGACCCCTCAAAGAGGATTTAGGAATACAGAAAACAAAGACTGGGTTGATACATGGGTTTCGAGAGAAAAAAAAAAAGTCGTGTGTAAGTTAACTGCAACAATCACTTATTTTCTTAGAAATAATTTCCTTTCTTCGTGAGTCTGCCCCACTACATCTCAGTACGCACATTTAAGTAAAGAGGACTGCAGTCTGTCCTCCCGTGACACACCCACAGGCCAGGGATCCGCTCACACGTGTGCAGACAGGGAACCAAGCCACCGCCCCAGGGCTCCGGGGGAGCCTCCTCCCGCCAACTGCAGCCACCTGGGAGCAC